>NC_064855.1:28798965-28941465 GCF_024139225.1 Suncus etruscus | reverse complement strand
TTATCAAAAGTTTGTTTTGAGGGTGGAGAGTAAAAATTTTTGTACTCTAATACTAATTTGAAAACCTCATGACTCTTTTATTTTATCATTTACTGGGCACAGAAATTAAATCCAAAGAGAAATCATTTTTCTAGAAACAAATAGCTATGATGAGGCTCCAGCAGTCATTTTCCCAACTTCTCTTCTTAATGGTTACTCCACCCCCTTTTCACACACATCAGTATCTTTATGATCTTTTTACTACTTCTCCATCAAATTTTTTTCATATACAATAAGCATTTAATGGTCAGATTCTAGTGTTATCATGGTCATGGGTAGCTCTATTAAAAACAAGCATTAAGTTAAAATAGGTCAATTTTTAAGATCAGTAATTATGCATAGAAGAATTCAGCAGGTATGACAAGATACTAAAAGGTCTTTAATTGTTGTTCCAAGTTCCAAGTTTAAAATAAAGGTTTTTGAAATCTATGGGGGTGGGACTACACACAACAGTACGACTTGGTAAATGGAGATGAATGATCTGCACCATCAGCTCCAATATCTAGAGGCACAATTCACTTAAAGAGTGAAATTTGGGAGACACTTCAAAGGAGAAAAGAAAGGTATCACTTGAGTGATTACTTAGGAGGAATTAAAAACTACACTAAACTCAGGAGCAGATTAACTTCATTGAATTTTATCACACTATCAGACCCTCCTATGCAAGTGCCCCTGTAAATAAGTAAGTACCAGTTGCCTCTCACTGCATCCTAGACCAGTCTTGCTGGAAATAAAGGAGAAAACTAAAATTAAAACTGAGCTCCTTTTCAATTCTGTATCTAGGGTAGGTTCCATCAGGATCCACTGACTCAATGCTTAGAAGATGGAAGTGAACTAATGTCATCTAATTGACACCATCCAAACATGACCAGAAACAACAGATGTGACCAGAAGTGGCATCCCCCTACTTGGTGGGTGTTGAGAGGCATTTATGCAATGCTGTGAGATCTTTTCTGATCACAGTATTGCAGGTCTGTAATTGTGTCCTTGTGCTCAATGACCTCAAGTTTTGGCTTCGTTTTTGCAACAATTTAAAATAATTGGAATTGTAGTACAGAGAGTAAATCACAGACTGAGTTTGATTCTGCTACCATTTGGCCTCCCAAGTCTACCTTGGCTAGGTGAAGTCTTGGAAACCCCCAAGCCACCTCTTGGAGTACTCTTGGTCATCACTGGCACTGCAGGACGTAAGCAGTAGCACATCCTCAGTTCTGAGCTACTATCCTGTTTTCCTGTTTCGACAAGAATCACTGGGAGTGACTTCTGGGTCCCACTTGGGCACCCTCAAAATAAATACCAAAAAAAAATAAAACTAACACAAAGAAAAATATATAAAAACGCATTTCCTAAAGACACTAAGCATTGTTATTGCTTATCAACCCAGTCAACTTCTTGGGGTGTTTTAGGAGATGAAACCTCTGCATAGTTTACTGAAATGGGAAATGGAGGTAGAAGTTCAGAGAAACCAAAGCAATTAGAATTCAGTTGATGAGAGAGCACCAGTGAGGAAAGAGAACTTCAAATATGAGCAAACAATTCTCGAAAAGTATTGTATAAGGAAGGTGTATATGGTCAGAAAGAAAGAAGTCAAAGGAATAACAAAGAATAGAACAAAATACGCATGTTAGACCTGGGGCTTTTCTCAACAGTAATAAGGGTAAATTTCATAACTAGTCAAGCATTGGTAGAGTACTCCTAAAGGTTTTTCACTAAATGGTAATGAATAAAAATCAACTTTATACTAATGCTCTATTGCCCATTTAACAGAAATTAAAAGTGAAACCTGGAGAGATTAAATTACTGCCAAGTAACTTAAATTTATCCCAGAAGAAAAGTGAAGAATAATGATGAAAGTGCAAAATTATCAAGCACCCAACAAGGTAACATTTATAATGTCTGGTATCTAGATATACAAAGAAGCACAATATATAGACGTAAAATTCATAATAATGATAAAACTATTCAATCAAAATAGACCCAGAAATTTAAAATAATATTGTGTTAGTAGATAGGAACATCAAACCAGTTGATTTAACTATGCTCTATATATGATTAAGAAACTATATTTAAAAGACTTAACATGTTACATAAAATTTTGAAATACATTTTTAAACACTCAAGATGAACATTCAAAGAGAAAATTTATAATATTTGATATTAAAAAGACTGATGAAATTGATGGAAAAATAGACATTCCATAAAATTTTAGTTTACTTATATTTACTCAAATATATGACAATGGCAATTTTCCAAATGAAAACTGAGATAAAACACAAGTTTGGAGACATGAACCTTTGTGAAATATAGAAAAATTTTCAAGTTTTACAATATTTATATTTAGAGTTTCTATGCAGAATAGAAACATGTGGAACAAAAAAATTTTTCAGAATTAATGACTAAACATTTTCTAAATTTTTTTTTTTTTTTTGGTTTTTGGTTTTTGGGCCACACCCGGTAACGCTCAGGGGTTACTCCTGGCTATGTGCTCAGAAGTTGCTCCTGGCTCGGGGGACCATATGGGACACCAGGGGATCGAACCGCGGTCCGTCCTAGGCTAGCGCAGGCAAGGCAGGCACCTTACCTTTAGCGCCACCGCCCGGCCCCACATTTTCTAAATTTTAATTAAAGCTATAGTCCCACTGATCCAAGACTCTCATGAATTTTAAGCACAAGAAAATTGAAGATAACTATACCATGAAAAAAGACCTAAAAGCAAAGATAAGTAGAAAATCTAACAGTTCTAAAAAGCATAGGTGTTTTCTTATTTTTAATTTTTAATTGAGGCCATTGTGAATTACACATCTTTCACAGTTATATTTCAGATGTTTTGTGACAGTGAATTAAGGCCCTTCCCACTACCATAGTAGACCGCCCTACACCATAGCTCCCTGCATGCATTCCAAACCTTCACCCCTAGTTTACTGGATTATTAATATAATAGGTCCATTTTATGTTTAGCTTGTTTTAGTTTGGGTCTCTTGATTCTATTGTTGACTTTGACTTGGGTATTTAGACCTGACCTTTTTTTCCCCCACTCAATGTTCCTGAGACCACTTGGCTGCTGGACCCTATCCACTTTTATTTCTTCTCTCAATTTGTAGGAAGACATAGAAATATGAGATAGAACAAAGTGATTCAAGTTTTATGGTTCTATGGAAAAGAGGGAACCCCTATCTAGAATATAAGTAAAATTAAAAGAAGAAAAGGAAAAAGAAAGGAAAGGACAGGTGTGGCTTTTTTTTTCATAAGCACATCAAATTTTGGGGAAATTAGACAAAATTTCATTGGCCTAATAGATACAGGGTGTCTCCACCCATAAAGCATACTGTTAAAAGACCAAGTACAGGCTCCAGACATGTTGGTTGTTCAATCTCAATATCTCTCTTTATGGTCCCAGAAAAAGTTCTGCTCAGTTGCAGTTGACAAAGTCAGTCTTCTGTGTTAGAGATCTTGGTTTTTGTACAGGTCCTAGGATGAAGCCTAGGTTAAACTCTTTTGTGGTACCAGGAAAAGTTTTGCTTAGTCATGGTTTTGTAGACAGTCTCTTGTAACTAAAGATATTGGTTCTTGCACAGATTCTAGGGTAGAGTGTCTTTTGATTTCATCTCACTGTTGGGTGAGATGCCCATAGATCAAGTTATTGCTGTTTTCTCATCATCAAAGTGTCTTATGGGCCTACCCTAGAGCAGGTTGGTGCCACGGCAGCATTCGGATCTCCCCCAAGGAGAATTTGAATCCTGGTGCTGGTGCAATCTATGCCTGTACCAATATTGGGATCTGAGGTTCAGGGTTGGATGGTCAGTGTCCAATCCATTGAGGCCTAAGTCATGACAAATGCTCAGGGTTAAAGGCAGCCCTGCATTATAAAATTTATAAGTTCCTATCCCTGTTAGATAAGAAATTCTTTCTATATGTAAAATTTCTCCATTTTAGTGTGTCTATAAAAGCACAAGTTTTATCCAGAACAGCATGTGTCATAAGGATGAAAGAAGATTATTCATTTAAAACAGTATATCTCACCTGTACTTTGAAGCACCAGAAGAGAAAAAAATTATGCTCCTACATTTACTCACTCAGTAAAAATCTTTCCAAAATTGAATGTGAATTAATAGCTATTTCAAGCATTAAAATGCTGAAGGAATTAATTACTAGAAGATCAACTTCATAAGAAAAGTTTTAACATTTGATTCAAGACTTAAAAGGGAAGAAGAGAACTCCTGATACCAATCAATTTATATAGAGATATCTATACATATACATTATAGAGGTAAATGTTAATACTTTTTGCTATTATTTAAATACCTTACCTTTAATAAATCAATATAGGTGCCAGAGTGATAGAGACTCCAGAGTGATAGAAACTCTCCACCGCGGTAGAGAGTTTGCTTTGCATGCTACTGACCCAGGACGGACCCAGGTTTGATTCCTGGCATTCCATATAATCCCCTGAACCTGCCAGGAGTGATTTCTGAGCGCAGAGCCAGGAATAACCCCTGAGCTGACATATGTAGCCCAAAAACCAAAAACCACCACCACCAACAAAAAATAAATCAAAATAATAATGACAATCTATTGTCAGTTTTATAACACATATAAATTAAAAGTATGATGAGATAGTACAAAGAAAAATAAAGAGAAATGAAATTACATTGTCAGCAGGTTATTAAAATGTGTACATAATAATACATAATCACTATAGGCTTTGAGAAGTTAAAAGTTTACATTATGTGCAAATAAAATAAAGATGAACATCTATACCAATAAAAATCAAATAAAATGGAATTACCTAAGAAAAACTCAGTTTAAAAGATATAAAAATATGAAAGCATGAGACTGGAGAGACAATTTAGGATTAATTTGTCTTGCATACAGCCAACTGGATTTCCATCCTTAGCACAGCACATGATTCCCCTAGAACTGACATAAAGGACCCCTGAGCACAGATTCAAGCATAATCCCTGATCACTGCCAGGTGTGGTCCCAAGTTCTCTCTCAAAAATAAAAAAGGAACAATAAAAAAATAAGACAGATATAAAACACGCAGTAAGATAGTAGATTTAAATTCCAGTACATCAATAATTACATTAAATGTGTTTTATGAACCTAAATTAAAATAGAAGGATCCCTAATAAAAATAAAAAAGTATAATATACACTTTGAGAATCTCTATTGAATATGTAAATAAAAATAGATAAAATCGGCCACTGAACTTCGCTGGATCTCAGATGCCAGCACCCTTCTGCCTCTCTACTCTGCTGTCCTGCATTTCCGGCCTGATTTCACCCTTGGTGCGGCTCATCAGCCAGCCTGCCTTCCTGTGAACTTTCCGGGGAGTCTGCCTTCCTGTGAGCCTTCCGTGGAGGTGAGTCGACACGCCCAGAAAGGGAGGAGCCACTGAACTTCGCTGGATCTCAGATGCCAGCACCCTTCTGCCTCTCTACTCTGCTGTCCTGCATTTTTGGCCTGATTTCATCCTGGGTGCGGCCCATCTGCCAGCCTGCCTTCCTGTGAGCCTTCCGTGGAGGTGAGTCGACACGCCCAGAAAGGGAGAAGCCAGAGGAGCACAGTTGCTCTGCTCCCCTTTGCGACGGTGCACAGCATTTAGCCGATGAATACAATCACAACACGTAGAAAAACACGCAGTACTAGTGTGACAATGGGGAAACAACACGGGCCAGTGCCAGACATAGAGAATGAAGATGGCAACTCTGATGACTTGAACATGACCAACCACCTAGTCAGTCTCTCAGATAAGGAGTTTAGAGTTGCAATATGGAACATGTTCAAAGAACTCAAAGTATAGAAGAGAAAACTAAAAAGAATCATGAGAATATGAAGATAGAAATGAGAAAACTCCAAACAGAAATTTCAGATCAAATAACAGGTCTGAGAAACTCAGTAGATGAATTGAAGAAAAACATGTTTGAGATTTCCCACAGGTTAACAGCAGCTGAGGATACAATCAGTACACTGGAAGATGAGATACATAACAATTACATACAGCAGAAGAAATTGGAAAAAAGCCTCAAAGCAAATGATCAAACAATGGAAAAATTACTCAAAGAATGGGAACAGATGAAAATAGAAGTCTATGATAAGCTCAACAGAAACAACTTAAGAATCATTGGAGTCCCAGAGACTCAGGAAGAAAATCTCCAGGAAGAATCAACAGTCAAGAACATCATTAAAGAGAAACTACCAGAGATAATGAATACATGTGATCAAATCCTGCATGCCCGAAGTGTGCCAACTAAAAGAGACCCCAGAAAAAAACCCCCAAGACACATCCTAGTCACAATGACGAATCCCATAGATAGAGACAGAATTCTGAAAGCAGCAAGATCGAAAAGAGAAATTACATTCAAGGGAACATCCTTGAGATTTACTGCAGACCTGTCACCAGAAACACTCAAGGCCAGAAGGCAGTGGTGGGACATAGTGACAAAACTCAATGAAATAAATGCTTCGCCTAGAATACTGCACCCAGCAAAACTCACTTTCAGGTTTGAAGGAACAATACATAGTTTCACAGACAAACAACAGCTCAAAAACTTCACAGACTCAAAACCATTCTTAAAAGAAAAACTGAACGGCATACTTTAAGACAAGGCTTACCAACAGACACACCAAACTTTAATATAAAGATGGCACTAACTCCCAGGACAATTCTTTCTCTCAATGTCAATGGACTAAATCCACCAGTTAAGAGACACAGAGTGGCTAAATGGATCAAAAAACTCAATCCAACCTTCTGCTGCCTACAAGAAACGCACCTGAATAGTCAGAACAAACATAGACTTAAAATAAAAGGATGGAGGAAAATCATCCAAGCAAACAACACCCAAAAAAAAGCAGGAGTGGCCATATTAATATCAGATGATGCAAACTTTATACTTAGGAAAGTTGTAAGGGACAAAGATGGACATTTTGTATTAATTAAGGGATATGTACAGCAGGAAGAAATCACCCTCCTAAACATATATGCACCGAATGAGGGGCCAGCAAAATATTTAATACAACTGTTGACAAATCTGAAAAATAATATCAATAACAACACAATAATTGTGGGAGACCTCAACACGGCATTGTCAACACTAGACAGGTCAACCAGACTGAAACCCAACAAGAATATACTAGACCTGAGGAGAGAAATGGAAGAAAGAGGCCTAGTAGATATATACAGGACACTCCACCCCCAGAAGCCTGGATACACATTTTTCTCTAATGTACATGGGACATTCTCTAGGATAGACTACATGTTAGCACACAAAACATACCTCCATAATATCAAGAGGATAGAAATTTTGCAGGCTGCCTTTGCTGACCACAAAGCCCTGAAATTATATATAAACTACAAAGGGACACAGAAGAAAAATTTTAACACCTGGAAGTTAAATAGCCTCATACTGAATAATCAGTGGGTCCGAGATGAAATCAAAGAGGAAATCAAAACCTTCCTGAAAACAAATGACAATGGAGACACAAATTATCAGAACCTATGGGACACAGCAAAAGCAGTACTGAGAGGAAAATTTATAGCTTTGCAAGCACACATCAGGAAAGAAGAAGGGGCATACCTGAATAGCTTAATGACGCAGCTCATAGAATTAGAAAGTGCTCAACAAAAGGATCCAAAAATAGGGAGGCAGAAGGAAATAACAAAGCTGAGAGCAGAAATCAATGAAGTGGAAACCAGAAAAACCATCCAAAAGATCAACGAAAGCAAAAGTTGGTTCTTTGAAAAAATAAACAAGATTGATAGACCACTGGCAAAACTAACAAAGAAAGAAAGAGAGAGAAACTTGATAACTCGTATTAGGAATGAAAAAGGAGAGATCACTACTGATATGGTAGAGATTCAAAGGGTAATCAGAAACTACTTTGAGAAACTCTATGCCACTAAAAATGAAAACCTGGAAGAAATGGATAAATTTTTGGAATCTTATAATCTTCCACGATTGAATGAAGAGGATGTAGCATATCTAAACACACCCATTACTATTGAGGAAATTAAGAAAGTAATCAAATGTCTGCCCAAAAACAAAAGCCCAGGCCCAGATGGATTTACTAATGAATTCTTTCAAACCTGTCAAGAGGAACTACTACCAATCCTGGCAAGACTCTTTCATGAAATTGAAAAAACAGGAAAACTTCCAAATAGCTTTTATGAAGCCAACATTACCTTGATACCTAAACCAGACAGAGATGCTACGAAAAAAGAAAATTACAGACCAATATCGCTGATGAATGCAGATGCAAAGATCTTCAACAAAATCCTGGCAAATAGGATTCAATGCCTCATTAAGAAGATCATCCACTACGATCAAGTAGTTTTCATTCCAGGAATGCAAGGCTGGTTTACCATCCGTAAATCTATCAACATAATACACAACATCAACAGCAAGAAAAATAAAAATCACATGATCATATCAATCGACGCAGAGAAAGCATTTGACAAGGTCCAACACCCATTCTTGATCAAAACTCTCAGCAAGATGGGAATGGAAGGAACCTTTCTCAATATAGTTAAGGCCATCTACCACAAGCCAGAGGCAAATATTGTCCTCAATGGAGAAAAACTGAAAGCCTTTCCTCTAAATTCTGGCACAAGACAAGGCTGTCCTCTCTCACCACTCCTATTCAACATAGCACTGGAAGTACTCGCTATAGCGATTAGGCAAGAAAAGGATATCAAGGGAATCCAGATAGGAAAGGAAGAAGTCAAGCTCTCACTGTTTGCAGATGAGATGATACTCTACTTAGAAAACCCCAAAGACTCTACCAAAAAGCTTCTAGAAACAATAGACTCATATAGCAAGGTGGCAGGCTACAAAATTAACACACAAAAATCAATGGCCTTTCTATACACCAATACTAATAAGGAAGAAATGGACATTAAGAAAACAACTCCATTCACTATAGTGTCACACAAACTCAAATATCTTGGAATCAACTTGACTAAAAATGTGAAGGACCTATACAAGGAAAACTATAAAACTCTGCTCCAAGAAATAAGAGAGGACACGCGGAAATGGAAACACATACCCTGCTCATGGATTGGCAGGATTAACATCATTAAAATGGCAATACTCCCCAAAGCACTGTACAGATTTAATGCGATCCCCCTAAAGATACCCATGACATTCTTCAAAGAAGTGGACCAGGCACTTTTGAAATTTATTTGGAACAATAAACACCCTCGAATAGCTAAAGCAATCATTGGGAAAAAGAATATGGGAGGAATTACTTTCCCCAACTTTAAACTTTACTACAAAGCAATAGTTATCAAAACAGCATGGTATTGGAATAAGGACAGGCCCTCAGATCAGTGGAATAAGCTTGAATACTCAGAGAATGTTCCCCAGACATACAATCACCTAATTTTTGATAAAGGAGCAAAAAATCCTAAATGGAACAAAGAAAGCCTCTTCAACAAGTGGTGTTGGCACAACTGGGTAGCCACTTGCAAAAAATTGAACTTAGACCCCCAGCTAACGTCATGTACGAAGGTAAAATACAAATGGATTAAAGACCTCGATATCAGACCCAAAACCATAAGATATATAGAACAATACGTAGGTAAAACACTCCAGGACATTGAGGCTAAAGGCATCTTCAAGGAAGAAACTGCACTCTCCAAGCAAGTGAAAGCAGAAATTAACAGATGGCAATATATTAAGCTGAGAAGCTTCTGCACCTCAAAGGAAATAGTGCCCAAGATACAAGAGCCACCCACTGAGTGGGAGAAACTATTCACCCAATACCCATCAGATAAGGGGCTAATCTCCAAACTGTACAAGGCACTGACAGAACTTTACAAGAAAAAAACATCTAATCCCATCAAAAAATGGGGAGAAGAAATGAACAGACACTTTGACAAAGAAGAAATACACATGGCCAAAAGACACATGAAAAAGTGCTCCACATCACTAATCATCAGGGAGATGCAAATCAAAACAACGATGAGATACCACCTCACACCACAGAGAATGGCACACATCACAAAGAATGAGAATAAACAGTGTTGGCGTGGATGTGGGGAGAAAGGAACACTTATCCACTGCTGGTGGGAATGCCGTCTAGTTCAACCTTTATGGAAAGCGATATGGAGATTCCTCCAAAAACTGGAAATCGAGCTCCCATACGATCCAGCTATACCACTCCTAGGAATATACCCTAGGAACACAAAAATACAATACAAAAACCCCTTCCTTACACCTATATTCATTGCAGCTCTATTTACCATAGCAAGACTCTGGAAACAACCAAGATGCCCTTCAACAGACGAATGGCTAAAGAAACTGTGGTACATATACACAATGGAATATTATGCAGCTGTCAGGAGAGATGAAGTCATGAAATTTTCCTATACATGGATGTACACAGAATCTATTATGCTGAGTGAAATAAGTCAGAGAGAGAGAGAGAAAAAAACGCAGAATGGTCTCACACATTTATGGGTTTTAAGAAAAATGAAAGACATTCTTGCAATATTAACTTTCAGACACAAAAGAGAAAAGAGCTGGAAGTTCCAGCTCACCTCAGGAAGCTCATCACAAAGAGTGATGAGTTTAGTTGGATAAATAACTACATTTTGAACTGTCCTAATAATGAGAATGTATGAGGGAAATTGAGAACCTGTTTAGAGTACAGGTGGGAGTCGGGTGGGGAGGAGGGAGACTTGGAACATTGGTGATGGGAATGTTGCAAAAAAAAAAAACAACAAAAAACAAAACAACTCTACTGATCATTTAAAATCTTGATAATGAAGCCAGAGCAATAGCATAGCAGGTAGGGCATTTGCCTTGCATATGTCAACCCAGGTTCGATTCCCACCATTCCATACAGTCCCCTGAGCCTGCCAGGAGCGATTTCTGAGCACAGAGCGAGGAGTAATCCCTGAGTGTTGCTGGGTGTGATCCAAAACCAAAAAAAAAAAAAAAAGGTTTATCTTTGAGCTGGAGCTATAGCACAGCAGGTAGAGCATTTGCCTTGCACATGGCCAACCCGGGTTCGATTCCTGGCATTCCATATGGTCCCCTGAGCCTACCAGAAGTGATTTCTGAGTGAAGAGCCAGGAGTAACCCCTGAGCTCTTGCTGGGTGTGGCCCAGAAACAAAAATCTAATGTCTAGATAGTAAAATGCCATAAAGCCTTCTCCCCCTCTATTCTCCTTTATTTTGTTGACATAACATTGGCTTATAGCCTTATATAGATTTCAGACATATAGTGTTATAATTTGACACTGATGTAGATATTATGGTCACCATCAAAAGTCTAGTTTCTAGCCTTCACCATATACACAAAAAAAATAGATAAAATCATAAGGATACAAGAATATAATTTTTATATTTTTATAAAAAGTTGGAGAGACATCACTTAACAAAATAAAGCAAAATTAACTTCAGAAGAACAAATATTACCTTAAATAAAGTAGTTAGTAATAATAATAAATAAATTTATTTATCAGGTTGACAAAAATCAGAACTATTTATGCACCTTAAAGAGTTTCAACACTGCAAAGAAAAGAGCACCCCGACTGACTCATGCAGTCACCTCTCCCTAATGTGCACTGTGGCTTGATATCGGACCTAGCTCCAAAAGGACCACCACTGCAAGAACTCTATCCAACACCTCCCTGCCTGGAGCCCACACCCCACAGGAATCTCAAAAGACAATGGGGAAGCCTATACTTTCATCATAAGTATAGACCTATATAACACTACCTCTTATCCTGTTTTTCCCCAAATGTAATCTGTATCACTTTCTCCCTTTTTCTTTGTTTTTCTTTTCCTTTTTTTTCTTTCTTGTTCATTTGATTAATTTTTTTTAATTTGTTTTGTTTTAGTTTTTGTTTTCTGATTTGATTTGTGTTTTGCTTTTTTTTTTTTTTTTTTGGTCACACCTAGCGGCGCTTGGAGGGTGCTCCTGGCTCTATGCTCGGAGGTCGCCCCTCGCGGGCAGGGGGGACCTTGTGGGATGCTGGGATTTGAGTCACCGTCCTTCTGCAGGAAGGAAGACCCCTTGCCTCCATGCTATCTCTCCTGGCCCCACTTTATTCCTTTAATTACGTCTTTTATTTAATCTTCTTTTTTAAAAAAAAGAAACATTTTTTTCCTTAGATATGTGTGAGCATATATATTTTTAGTTTTTGTCGTGTGTCTGTTTTCTTCTCTCTCCACCCCCAAATCCACCAGCAATGTAATGTAGCACCACTTCTTCCTGCAAAGGCATATTTTAAAAAAGGGGAAATTCTACGTGTAAAACAAGCTCTTATCTACTAGGGATAAGAACTCAAACTTTTTTACAACACAGAGGCACCTCCTACCCTGAACGTATGTCAATGTGGAACCAACTTAGACCTCAGGGAATTAGGCACCGACCATCCAGCCTTGACTCCTGGATCCCAGGCATAGAAACGACAAAGTTCTCCACAACAGCTCCAGGAACCAAATCCCCTCTAGGGCAGCCCCAATGCTGATCTGACACCAACATGCACCAGTATGACCACGAAGAAATGGGAACAACTTGATCTAAGAGCAAGTTATCCTTCCTCACCAGCCAACGATAAGACAAAATCAGAAGACATGTCATCCTTTGATCTGTGCTAAAGCCAAGATCGCTGTCTACAGATGACTGGTTGCTACAGTTAGGAATGGACAGTACGCATCCCGGGACCAACAACAACAACAACAACAACAACAACAACAAAAGCTCTAGCCTAGCTTTTGGTCTACGATCTGTTCAACAAACAAGATCTCCAATTGCAGAGGTCTAACTGAGACAATAGCAACTGAATGGGTCTTCCGGAAACATAACGAAAGACTCTATCCCAGGCTCCATCCTAGGAGCAGCATAATGACCAAGACCACCAACTACAGAAGATGGATTAAAACGACACTGAAGAAGCAGAACTGCTAGAACCACAAAGAAAGACTTCATCATAAGCTCCATTCCTTGAGCTATACAGACACCAAGATCTCTAGATACAGAAGTCTGATCTTACCATTCATGACGAAGCAGATGTCTTCCATATACCACAAAAGCACAGAGAGGAGAGTAAATGACCATGCAAGGTGTCTATAGTTAATCCCATGACAGTATACTTCAGGGGTGGAGAAACCCTGAATCTCCTAGGCCAAGGGAATTCCCTCTATAATATCCCCAATAGTTACTGTGCCTATGCAGGGGGAAAAAGAAGAAATAAAGCACAAAATAATAATTTATCCACATATATATTTATTTAGTGATTTATTTTTTGACTTCTCTATTTCGGTGTAGATATTAAAGTTGATGTCTCCAATTTTATTTTATTATTTTATTTTATTTTATCTTTCTCTTTCTTTTTGCACTCTGGCATGGTTTGATGTCAGGACCAAGACTATTGAGTGGTGCTTGTCTCTATTACTGTAGTGCTCACTGGATATTTAATTAGATATTTCTTTCTGCATTGTGGTAGTGTTTCAATTACCTTTTTCATCTCAAACTGAGATTGAAAGCCTCTAGGACTCCATCCATTTTCAGCTTATTTGATTTTTTACCCCATTCTATTGCTTTTCTTTCCTTCAAACAAAGCCACATAACTCAAACTATCTAGCTCCGCCTCTCAAATAGAGGGGGAAACAAGGGAGGGTACCAGAACCAAACAGATATATGATCACTAACAGTAAGCTAGACAAAAAGGAGACCACCTATTCTAGTAGCCCGGGGGGTGATGGTGGGGGATATGGGTTGCAGGAAGGAAACGAGGATGAGGGAGGACAAATTTGGTGATGGGTATTCCCCTGATTCAGTGTTAATATGTACCTAAAATACTACTGTGAAAGAAATGTAAGCCAGTATGATCAAAATAAAAATTAAAAAAAAAAGAGAACTGAAGGAGAAACTGCTAAATCTACGATTAAAATTTGAACTATCAATGCTACTCTCAGTAACTAACTGATAGAACAACCAGACCAAAAATAAGTGAAGAGGACCAAAGAAATAACACACACACACACACACACACACACACACACACACACACACACACACACACACTGGTAAGACTACAATAAACATAAGAACATTATCAACCAATTTGATTTAGTCTGACATTTATAGGTCTTACCACCAACAGAACATTACAACACATTCTTTTCAAGTACAAACAAGAACATATATCCAAGACCATGTTCTGGGCAATAATACAATTTTAAAGTATTTAAAAGCATTCATATTTCAATGCAAGGGAGATAGATCTAAAAAAAAAAAGTGCATGCCTTGCTTGTACAAAGTCCTAAATTCAATCTCTGTTACCACAGGGACTTTTGAGCATTAATGGTTTGTAACCCTAATGGACTCTTACCACCTAGAAAATATTCATACCATACAAAGTACATTATCTGACTTCGCTGAAGGTATGTAACACATTTGTAATAACAGTATTATAATAAAGTATAATAATTACTATTGTAATAAATGTATCACATTTGTAAGATGCAGCTAAGACAATATTAAGAAAGGAATCTGCTTATGGTAATATTCTAAAGTAAATTACTTCAGAGACCAATTGGACAGTTCCTAAAAAAATTCATAAACATAATCCTATTGTACAACCCTGACATTTTACTCTTAGTTAGATATCCAAAAACTATAAAGGCATGTATTCATATAAAAACTTATATTTGTGTGCCAGTTGTATTTGTAATAACAAAATCAACAAACAACCCATAGGCATGACAGGTAAATAGATAAAGTGTGGTAAAACCACACAGAAGATTAGCAATAGAGAGAAATATACGTTGGATACCTATATCCACAAGGATGAATCTGAGAATAATTATACTGAATGCAAAAATCCAGAGAGGGGTTGTTGTTATTCTATTTCTAAGAATTTCAGGGAAATCCTTAGGTTTACTTACCTATAATCACACAAAATAAATTAGTGAGGATACTTGAGGAAAAGGAAAAAATCTGTAAGATTCATTCATGAAGACAATTAAAATGGGATCTTGAGAAAGTTTGGGGGTGATGGATTATCTTTAGTGAAAGTATCAGAGATGGGCATACTCACATGCACTGTGTATAATATAAACATACATTAAATCCACTCAAATCAAAATGTATAGTTTATTACATTTTATCACATCTCAATGAAACTGAAACGGTCTGAGCCTGTTAAGGCACCAACCCCTTCATGTTTTCTGTTCTTATTCAGCTCATATACATTTTTCCAGGAACCCAAACAGGATACGGCAGGAAAGGGCAGACACTTAACCTCCTCTTTTCTCTGACTCCGGGTTCTTGACCCCTCTTGTCTAGGGGAGACTCTCCCTTTCCTGAAGGACTCTCTTGACAGTCTCCAATCTCTGGAGTTGCTTACTCCAAGCTATACCTCTTTCTTAGTTTGCCAAAGTACACAAACTCTTTGTCTAACTCAGCATAAGACCTCTCTACTTTCCATAGTTAAAAGGAAATGCAATTAAGGCAAAAATATTTTAAGAAATAATTACCCACTTAATTTATCAATCATTAATCTACCCCCAGTTTTCCCCGTGGACCTGAGCTAAATGATTTCTATAGTTGAGCTGTCGCTGTGTCCTTCAGTTACCAGCCCCTCTGAGTAGATATGCAAGTCTGAATTATCCACCTTTACATGTTTCTCACTGTGGTCTTTCTTCTTTGGGACCTTTTACCCTCCCAAAGATAGTGCATTATTTTACTATTTAAAACTTTTTTTATTCCCTTGATTTGGGGATTACACTTGATGGTGTTCAGAGCTTAAAGGTTGGGGTTAAATTCACATCAGTTCTGTGCAAGACAAGCACCTTAACCCAGTACTATCCCCAGGGTCCTAAGCTTGAGAAATAGCATTTACTAATGCATTTCTTTGTTAAGGAACCTTTCAACATTCTGAAAGAGAAGGATGGACTTCATTCTATTGCAGGGAGAATAGCCCTAGGAAATAAGGAGAAAGGGCCATGGACCAGGCCACAGCTGAGCAGTATTTCTCCTCATGCTACCCCTTGTTAGGTTACACTTATTTTACCTAAAACAAAGATCATCCCTGGTTCCTTTGTATGTTTGTTTACAACTTGGATTTACCCAAAACAGAGATTGTCTTACTTGTAAACCTGGTTGGGACCAGCTCAGGCTAGCCTGATCTATCTGTACTTACTGCCCCATCCAGGGGTGGTTTCTGTACTCAATAAAAACAGCAGGCAGCTTGGTGTAGATATGAGGTATAAGACTGCCAAACTACACTGTTTCACTCTCAGTTTGGTTTTGATTATTTCATGCATGACCCTGATTCAAACTAGTTCACCTGGTGCTGGAGATACGATGTGTGGGATGATTTTTACAGGCACACCCAGAGGAAGCCCCGACTTCCCTCAAGAACAATAGACATAAGGGGTTTGTTGTACTTAGCCACATGCTAAATTTCCATTTCTTAAGCAAAGAAGAAAACAATAGATGCTTAACCCTGGGCTATAATTCTTCACTATAATCAGAAAGTCTGGCATTAGTATGTTATAAAAGTATTATTAATTTCATCTATTAATAGTGGCAATTACATATTAACAAGGAACTTTTATCTTCCATAGATTTAAATAACACTATTCAAAACATTTTAGAGCCTGCTCTTACTCTTTCATTCTATTCCATAATTTCCTTACCTAGAGACTTCATAGATGTTAATCTCTAAATCAACCTACTGTGCTTCAGAATAGTGTGAAAAATATAAGATAGCCTCTTAGTTTCCTAGGTCAGAAAACTAACATCAGAGGTCTCACAAATTCCTGTTCCTCTGCTTTCTAGGCTATTTCCATTTGGAGTGAACAAACACACAGGAGCACAACACTATTATAATTCTTCCTGTCTTCTCTGCTTTCCCTCATAACATGCCAAGCATTGGCCTATTATCAGCAAGGAATCACATAGCAATCAAACATTCACATGAATAAAAGAGAAATCATAACACCAAGCCAGTATCTACTGCGCCCACAGTTCCTGTCCTTAATAAGGGATATTAATATGACAGAAATTTGCCTTTAAACATTTTTATAACACCAGAATTTAGCAAATTGTTCATAATATAGTCTTTAAATGTTTTAACACTAATTCCACCATAATTGTGACTTTCCCTCCATCAATATCCCCAGTTTCCCACCCCCACCATAGCCCCCTTGCAAGTACAAATACGTTTACTTTCTATTGTTTGTTACCACACAAAGGTATATGAAATTATCAAAACCTAGAACAGAATCAATTTGTGATAACTCAGGTGTGTTACTAAAGTCATAGTCTGACTATGCTAGACCATATTATGTTTAGTACTAGATGAATCTTCTGTGTTATTGTTTAGCCTTATTGAGGTTGGTAAACCATGAAACTTTCCCAATAGACTTGTGATTCTACTTGGCTGACGATAGGATGTCTTAAAGCCATATAGGCAGTCAGGAGATAAAGATCTGGATCCAGTTAATGGGTTGTCATTTTGATAAATTTCAATTGTAGAGTTGGGCCTTTTTATGTAAAGGGTTGTTGGGTGTGGCTGTGGGCAGCTGTGCTTTCTGGCAGAGAGGGGAATCTTCCTGCCCTAATTCCAAGAATGTCCCTAAGTTTCAGCCCATAAAGGACATTTGCTTTTAAAGTCTAAAGATTATTAGTTCCCTCAGTGATTTTTGCTTGGCTTTTATTTTGAGGAGCGGGTGTCATATCCAGCAATATTCAGTGGTTAGCCCTGATTTGCACTCAGAAATTATGCCTCATGGTTTATAGGGGAACATATGGGATGTTAGGGTGGCCCCATACAAGGGCAAGCACTCTATGTGCTATATTATCAAGCTAGCCTGGTTTGGCTTCTTTTGAAAAGTTATTTCTCTTATACAGTTACACACAAAAGCTTGTATGACTTTTAAGAACATATTTTAACCTGAACATAAATATGTTTTTGGAAATAAACTCAAAAAGGGGTTAGAAAACCTAGGTTTTTATTTGGAAAACCTCAAAAGTAACCCTCTACTGATAGGTAGGCAAAACCTAAAATTGTAAGGTAAGCTAGCCTTGGATGGTCTGGGTCTGATAAAATCAGCAATCTAGACTTTGTCTAACACCTAAACGTTTCAATTCTGGCCTCTGAGACAAGAAATTCTTCCGAACATATGTGTCAATAATCAAATCAAATATTCTTTTTTTTGTTTTGTTTTTCGGGCCACACCCATTTGATGTTCAGGGGTTACTCCTGGCTACGTGCTCAGAAATTGCCCCTGGCTTGGGGAAACCATATGGGATGCCGGGGGATCGAACCGTGGTCCTTTCCTTGGCTAGCGCTTGCAAGGCAGACACCTTACATCTAGCGCCACCTCGCCGGCCCAAAATCAAATATTCTTGTTAGAATCTTAGAGCTAGGTTCAGATCATTTATTATCATCAAATATCCAGTATCTCAGTGAGACTTTCTAGGTCCAAGCATGAGCCTCATATTTAGACCCACAGAAAACATTCCACAGTTGCCTTATCTGACATCTTGACTTTAAACAAATTAAGGCACATCGCATACATTTTACTATTTTTATGTATTTTGATTGAAGTTTTTTCCAAAAATGTTTAAAAAGCAGATATTTCTTTTCCAGAGTCCAGTCATACATTTCAATTATATAGTGATTGCAGTTAGCAAGTTTAGAGAAATGTGAGAGAGCTAATTCCCACATGGCAAAGGTAAGAGTGTTTTAAACTCCTTGAGGTGGGAAACATTTTCTTGGGATTTTACATTTTCACTGACTTTAGTGAGTGTCAGAGCCTTACCAAACATACTCAGCACACTTCAGCTGACTCCTCAAACTCTCTGAGATGTGGGTCCTCATCACATGTCACCTGATCTCAGGTGAATGTGGGGCAGCTGAAGAATATTAGTCAGAAGCAGAGACAGAAATTAGGAAAGTGCATTGGATTCTCTTTCTCTGAAATGGGTATTGGACAGATGAAGCTTTCGTGAGTCAAATGGAAGAGCAAATGGTTTAATAAAGAGTGACTGAGTCTTTAAGAACATGATCGAGCCATCAGCCAGTTCCTGTACTTGCCCTTTATCCAAATATCTCCAGCTTGGTGCTCATGGAGCACTCCTGGGGAGCCTGGAGGATTATATATAATGTCAGAAATTGAACCAGAGCCAGCAGCATGCAAGATGAGTACCCATAAACCTTCTGCTCTCTCTCTGGTTCTTTTATTTGGGGGCAGGTCACACCCAGCAGTGCTCAGAGGTTTCTCCTGGCTCTACGCTCAGAGATTGATCCTGGCAGTCTCAGGGGACCATATGGGATGCCAGGATTCGAACCACTGTCCTTCTGCATGCAAGGCAAACACCTTACCTCTATGCTATCTCTCCGGCCCCATCTCTCTCTGGTTTTAAAATAACTTTTCCTTATTCATTGCAGCCTAAATATAAGGCATTAGCAAAATATAACTCACATTAATTGAGAGTTTGCTAAATGCCAAGTAAAATGCCATAGAGACCCATATTTTGGTATTTGGGCCACACGTGATGGTGCTCAATAATTACTCCTAGCAGTGTTAAAGAGACCACAGGTAGTGCCAGGGATAAAACCAGGGTTGACTCTTTGCAAGGCTGTAACTTCTGTACTATCTCACCAGTTGAGAGACCTATTCTTTTTAACTAATTACTGTATTTAAATACCAAGGTTACAAGGTTGTTCATAATACAGTTGGGTTTTTTTTTTCACAATTGCATATTTGTTCATGATTGAGTTCCAGTCATACAATGTGCTATCTCTCTGGCCCCTAAACTTTTCATTTCTGCAGGAGAATGAAATGATTTGTCTGTTCCAATGTCCAGAATAAATGCAATTCGAATTCTCCAGCCATGTATTTCAACAATTCTCTATTCTACAGCTGAAATAACTTAACATAAGAAATAGCTGTTCACTCAAAGTAAAACTTATAAACCTGGTTCCACAAGGCATATTTCTAAAAAAAAAAAAAATAATGAGTCTGGAAGAGCTTTTGGGTTTGAGGCTCCATCCATCTTGGTACAAATGCAACACTCAAGTCCACCCAGGTGCTGCCCTCAGTCACCCAGGCATCACAGAGCCCTCCCAGCAGGCTGCCCTCACTTCCTTCTTCATTACCATTGTGATAATTACTGTCCACTGCCTCATAAACACTCACAAGCTCTTATCTTTCCTCTCAATCTGATGCTTTTATGATACCCAAGTGACTCTGGATGTGGAACTGTCAATAGCTAAGGCCTCGAGAAAAATGAGGAGTAATGAGACAATTTGCTATTGAGCCCCTAACAACTCCTGCAGGCAGACAGTTGCAGATGATACACCTGAGCTGTGGTTTGCAGCAGAAAATTGTTTTATTCAGATGGTGGAGCAGAGACAAACTCCTGGGAGACCTACTGATTGCCCCCATGGCTTTCTTTCTGCAGGATTCATCCTGGGTGGAGCTCCCAACCACCTCTTTGATATGAGTTTTATTTCTTCTTCTCTGGGGATTCTTTCTTCATTTTTGCCCCTCTCTTTTCCCCTAATATGAAGATATATGAATTGAGCTCCCATACGATCCAGTGATACCACTCCTAGGAATGTACCCTAGGAACAAAAAAATATAGTACAAAAATTCCTTCCTTACACCTATATTTATTGCAGCACTATTTACCATAGCAAGACTTTGGAAACAACCAAGATACCCTTCAACAGATGAATGGCTAAAGAAACTGGTACATAGACACAACAGAATATTATGCAGCTATCAGGAGAGATGAAGTCATGAAATTTTCCTATGCATGGATGTACACGGAATCTATTATGCTGAGTGAAATAAGTCAGAGAGAGAGAAAGAAAAACACAGAATGGTACAAAAACCCCTTCCTCACACCTATATTTATTGCAGCACTATTCACAATAGCCAGGCTCTGGAAACAACCAAGATGCCCTTCAACAGACGAATGGCTAAAGAAATTGTGGTACATATACACAATGGAATATTATGCAGCCGTCAGGAGAGATGAAGTCATGAAATTTTCCTATACATGGATGTACATGGAATCTATCATGCTCAGTGAAATAAGTCAGAGGGAGAGAGAGAGACGCAGAATAGTCTCACTCATCTATGGGTCTTAAGAAAAATAAAAGTCATTTCTGTAACAATCCTCAGAGACAATTAGAGGAGAGCTGGAACACCAGCTCACTCCATGAAGCTCACCACAAGAGTGGTGAGCACAGTTATAGAAATAACTACACTGAGAACTACCATAATCAAGTGACTGAATGAGGGAACTGGAAAGCCTGTCTGGAGTACAGGTGGGGGTGGGGTGGGATGGAGGGAGATTTGGGACTTTGGTGGCGGGAATGTTGCACTGGTGAAGAGGGGTGATCTTTATAGGACTGAAACCTTATCACAATCATTTATGTAATCAAGATATCCAAATAAAGAGAAACAAAAAAGAAAAACACAGAATGGGTTTTAAGAAAAATAAAAGACATTCTTGTAATAATAATTTTCAGACACAAAGAAAGAAGGGCTGGAAGTTACAGCTCACCTCATGAAGCTCACCACAAAGAGTGATGAGTTTAGTTAGAGAAATAACTACATTGTGAACTATCCTATCAATGAGAATGTATGAGGGAAATAGAAAGCCTGTCTAGAGTACAGGTGGGGGTCGGGTGGGGAGGAGGGAGATTTGGGACATTGGTAATGGGAATGTTGCACTGGTGATGGTGGTGTTCTTTACATGACTGAAACCCAAACACAATCATGTATGTAATCAAGGTGTTTAAATAAAATATATATATATATTTAAAAACGTATTTCCCATAGAGAAACTCAACCATCAACAATTTTAACTCTATCTCATGATGACTCAATAAACAATAAAATAAATAAAGAAAGAAGATATATGAACAAATAGGGTGCAAAACCCAAACAGGTTGTCTGTTGGAAAACCAGATCTCTAACACTTCATTAATACAAAGACCAGACATATCTGTGATATACTGCATGTATTCTCTATCAGAGTCTAAAGCTTCTTACATTGTTTAACTTTATTAATATTTATAATTCTCTAATGAAATAAACATGGTCAGTATTATTATGAGAAACATAAATGAGGGAATCAAGGTTGCCAAATCATCCCCCAAATTTGGTTATTGGGGGCTTGCCCCAGAGCCTAGGATTGTAACAGTATACTAAATGGCCTTTCTCCAAACCCTATGTGACAAAGAGGCCCAGAAGTCATGTTTAGAGGACCAACCTCATATCTGCTCTATCAGCCACTGGGTTTTCTGTCAATAGCTGATATGAGATTCTCTCTTGAGAAAGACCAAAATTCATAATTCCTTTTCCAGCTTGTGGACATTTGAAATAGCTTTCTGGAAATAGCAAACAACAAAAGACTTGCCTACATTGATCTAGTCTGCTTACCTTTTGGTGGAGGAGCCACATCTGGTGATCCTCAGGGGTTATTACTAGCTCTACACACAGGAATTACTCCTGGTGGTGTTTGGGTGTTTATATGAGACGCCAGAGATCACACCTGGGACAGCCAATGCAAGACAAGCGCTCTCCCTGCTATAATATCACTCCAGCTGGAAGCTACTGACATTCTCTCTAGATAAAGGAGAACAAGACAAAGAGGGGTCCTGTGGGGAGAGGGTGAAAAGGCAAAGCAGGAATTGGTATATGACTGCAGGGCAAAGATCCCATAGGAAGATGGACAGAGAACTAGTTGGGTAGGAGGTGGACTAATACCTGATGCAGAGATTTCTGGCTTTCAGACATCTGGATTGCCTTCTGCTAACCAGATGAACTCAGAAGGTGGCCTCAGTCTCGGGCCCCTCTGACAAGTCCAGACTGCCAATGACTGAATTTTCCATGGCTGCTTGCATGAGTTCAGCCAGACCTCCTAACTAAGCCAAGACCCATGGTCCTTTCTCTGTTGTCTAGGATGCCTATCCTTTATCAAAACTTGACTTCTGAACTCCTCTCTCTCTCTCTCTCTCTCTCTCTCTCTCTCTCTCTCTCTCTCTCTCTCTCTCTCTCTCTCTCTCTCTCTCTCTCTCTCCTATGCAACCCTCCTGTTAGAATCTTTCTTCAGTGATTAATTTACTGGACTTTGATGGAAAATAGGGCAGCTCACTTCTGAGCTGATTTCTCTCCTTCTATACACTTTACCTCCTGGCAGTGGCCATATGTTGTCATGAGTTTGGAAATTACTTGGGTATGGGGGAGTCTACAGGTAATTAATAACTTGGCCACGAAAAGGTGAGAGAGTGGGATCAGACCCAAAGATAAAGTGAATATGATATCTTTATGTCTTACCCAAATTTAATGGGTAAAAGAATAAAAGGTACCTCACTGACCTCCTTAGTAAACCAGGACAATTATCAACTCAATCCTCTCCATTTTTTTCTTTTTACATCTTTGGCATGCAAAGGCCAATGATTTCTGCTCACTATAAAATTCTTTAAACAGAATATAACAAAAGGTTGGAAAGACAAACCACAGGCTGTGAACAAAACACTTCAAAAGATTTAATATAAGATTGTTATTAAACAATTAAATTAAAGAAACTCATAAAACTTACCAACATGAAAATGGTCAACCTAGTGGAAAATATGAGCAGAAGACTCTCACCAAAGTCATATATAAAAATGCACAAGCAAATGTGCCATGTTGTGTGCAATCACTGGATAAATGGAAACTGAACCATCAATAGGTACCACTCTGTGCCTATCAGGTTGGCCAAAGAGCTCTGGTGGCATCCAATGGTGTCTTAGAGATAGAGAAACAGGAATTCTTGGTCACTGCTGGTGTAAAAGCAAAATGGTGCTACCCCTTTGGAAGAAAGGCGGTTTACCAAACTTTCCATTGGGTCTAATAATTTCACTCCTTAGAAATTACCAAAAAAGTTGGAAACTCTTACACAATGCACTCAGAAGATTAGAGAAGCTTTAGTTTTCATTATCAGAAGTTGTAAACAACCAGAGTGCTTTTCAATATATAAAGAGATCAACTATAGTTCAATCCAGACAACAGGAAAACTATTAAGTATTAAAGGATATGAACTATAAATCATGAAAAGATATAAAAGAAACTTAATTGTTTTTAATCAATAAAAATCCAGTATAAAATGTCTATATTGTATCATTACAAAGGAATTGAATCTGGAAAAGGCAATATGGACAGTAAAAGGATCAGAGGATGTCAAGGGTTGGAGAAGGTGAGAGGAATAAATGGGTACAAAATAGAAGTTTTTCAAAGTAGTGTAACTATTCTACATGATTAAATGATATTTAATTTTATGTTTATCAAATCCCATAGACACTAAACCAAAAACTAATCCTAACTAAAGTCTACATAGTATTCATTAGCCATCGTTGTGATAAGGCCTTTTGTTATTTCTAGTAATTTGTCAATAAATTAAGCTTTCTCTCTAAATAAGTCATTGTACCTGAAAAAAAGATGACTGTCCTGTTTTTTATTTTCAGTGTATATTTTCAGATACATGTTACAAATTGTGCCATATATACCTAAACACATATATTCACCTTTTATCTTTTGGGGAATAGCACACTGAATTTTGGCTGTATTATTGCTATTCTGTAACTTGGTATGACCAAACAACCAAGATCAAGGCAATAAGCTGTGAATTGAAATGACAAGTATCTGTTTTGAATCATTATGGTGAAATAGACAAAGGTGATTCTATTGCCTACTATAAAAATGCAATGAGACAATGCTGGTTTAGGTAGAGGATCACTGGATTTGGATATCCCCATCTCTTCTGTGAAATCTTCAGCAGTTTATATCCTCTTTTATACTTCAATGGGACCTATAGCAATGGATACAGCTACATAAATTAAAGCAGGTGATCAGCTAATGCCTTTTTAAAAGATGTCTGCAACATGTTTTAATGATTTTTGTCCACAGAAATTTCTGGAGAAAAAATTTGGATGCCTGTGCAGTACTCCCAATATAGGGCTCATTATAAGAATGTTTTTGTAACTTATTTTCAAACTACTGTGTATGCAATAATATTCTAATATTTTTGTTCACAGAAGTCTATGGAGAAACAAATTGGAGGCCCTGATGCACATTACAGTGCTCTGCTCTGTAGACTCCCATTACAGTGCTCATCGTAAGAATGTTTAGTAATTTATTTTCAAACTACTAATGTTTTTGTTTACAGAAGTCTATGGAGAAAGAAGTTGGATGAGAGTTAGAGTGATCTATATTTTAAACTCTCATAGCATTACAGTGCTCACTATAAGAATGTTTTAGCAATGTATTTTCAATTTAAATACATCCTCTAAAATGTTCTAATATTTTTGTTTATAGAAGTCTATGGGAGGGGCTGGAGAGATAGCACATCTGTAGGGCATTTGCCTTAGACATAGAAGGATGGTGGTTCGAATCCAGGCATTCCATATGGTTCCCCCCAGAGCCTCCCAGGACCGATTTCTGAGCATAGAGTCAGGAGGAACCCTTGAGCGCTGCTGGGTGTGACCCAAAAACCAAAAAAAAAAAAAAAAGTCTACGGGAAAGGGACTGAGTAGTCTGGACTCACACTACAGTACTAAGTACTCTTAAATCTTATTATAGTGCTCATTATTGGACAGGGGTGGAGAACATGTGACTCTCCAGCCACATGCGGCTCCCAGCCAAAATGAATGTGGCTCTTTGCCTCTTATCATTATTTTGTCTACTGTGGCTCTTTGCCAAGTTTGGATTTTGTTCTGCTGCTTCTGAGGAGAGACCTCTGAGGAGAGATCTCTGAGTGCAGAGTCCCACCTCCAGGCTGCATCCTCCCGTCTCCCATCCCTCGGAAACAACTGCACTGGCCAGCGGGGAGAGGGGGGGGGGACCCGTGTGTCACATGTTGGGTCACATCTTGCCATTGGTTCTTGCTGTGGAGGACGCCGCACACCCTTACCATCACTGCAGGATTTTTACCCTCACTCAAAATGGCAAAATGCAATATGTGTTTTATATATTATTGTTAAAATTATATGCTTTTGTGTGAGTGTTTGTCTGTTTTGGCAGGTCACTGCGTGGTGTGGCTCTCTGACTCTCACTGTTTAAAATTTTGGCTCTTTGTGTCGAACTTGTTCACCACCCCTGTTATAGGATGTTTAGCAACTTATGAAAAAAGCTTAAGACAGTATATAGAATGTATATAGATGTATAGTATATAGATTTATGCATACTCTTAACGCATGACACTTTTTTTGGGGGGGGCACACCCGTTTGATGCTCAGGGGTTACTCCTGGCTAAGCGCTCAGAAATTGCCCCTGGTTTGGGGGAACCATATGGGATGCCTGGGGATCGAACCGCAGTCCTTCCTTGGCTAGCGCTTGCAAGGCAGACACCTTACCTCTAACGCCACCTCTCCAGCCCCACGTATGATACTTTTAAAGCCAAGTCTAACATTTCCTTACCACCTTACTAGCCAGCTTGATTTTTATGAAGATATTTGGCCCATTCCCATTTACCATCCTTTTACAGCTACAACATATTGATCACTTTACTATGTATGCGTGTGCATGTGTATGTGTTAGCCACCTTTATGCTAGTTCCTAAAGTCCATCTGTGTTATACATAATGTCTGTCTGGGTTGTACACAGTTGTTCTACCTTCCTCCTCCCCTGCCTGACACTCAGCAAAACCTTTTCTATTGTTTCCCTTTTCTCACTTACCCTGGATGTGTTGCTTTTTCTATCAAACCCCTTTATCCTTACAGCTCTACACCCCTTGTGCCCTGAAGCACAACCCCACTCCCATCCTTTTCACCTCTCATCACCTTGGACTGCTGACCATGACCAGAATTGGCTTTTTGAGTGGGCCTTGGCTCAAGGACCTACCTAGGTCTGTGACTTCACCCAACAGCTACAAGAAATTTGCACTGCCTCCCTGACTTCCATCAACTGACAGATTACCTCATTGGCTGAAGCAGTAATCTGGATTCTAATCATCTTGAATTTATTCAAAAGAGAAAAGAGGATATATATTTTTATGTGTATTTTTTAATGGGGTTCAATATTGTGCCTTTGGATTTACTCAGTAGGAAATTTTAGGGGATAGATGTATTTCTTTATATGTATTTCCTGGGGAACAGTTTTGTCACTATACCTATGTATCAGGAATTATAGAGCATGACATAAACTGAGGGATAGATACTACAACCTAGCCATAGTCCCCATGTTCCAATAGTAATTTGTGGCATTATCCCATTTTCTTTTCGCATAGACTGAGTAAAATGGGAAAATCTTATGTAAGAGAAGAGTTCCTGTCTATTAGGAATAGTAATTCCAAAGTTTGTATGTTGCAGATGGGCTTTTAACCCTGAACATTTGACATATTGACTGTACTTCAGTTACACTGAGATTGGCTACATACCCTCGAACTTTGGGTCCTATCACTGGAAACAAGGAATCGGGTGCATGCTGCATGATGCTCTTGCAATGACTGGCAAACCAGGGCATACTTCATGATGTCCTGACAATGACATAGGACTTGTGAAGAACCCAAGCACTTCAATAACAGAGCCTAATTATAGCAACCACTATGAGAATAACTTTTTTCCATTCCTAGAAGAAAAACTCTCTGGATTTAGGCAAACTTAGACTGTTTGAAGCATGCAATTGGAAATATGATCAATTGCTTCCTGGGAAAGTCCAACCTGCTCTTAGTCCAAATTTTTTCTTTTATTTCCCCATTTTTTACTCCGCCTATGAAAAATTCAGCCACCCTCTCAACTCCTATTTCATATTTCTGCATTTTAGTAAACACAAAAGGAACAGCTGTTGGGTTAACCAGCCTTCACCTTAAACAATATGACAGAATTGACCTTCACCCTTAACAATTATGGCTTCCTCTTTTACATGTCAAATACCCCCCTGGATGTAAAGAACTTCTAGATAGGTTCTTTACCTTAGTTTCCCCAATCACCCATGGCACTGGTTTTATCTTCCCAATGAAAACTACAGTCCTGACTGACCTTATCCTCTTGTTCTACAAGGTGGAAAAGTCCCTGGAGCCATTTTTTTTTTTATCTATTTTCAGCCTGGTTTGGATTATTTATTGTGGTGGACCTGCTCCAGACTTGCTTCCTCCTTCCCTGTGGGAACAGCAATACAAGAGCAACCTTGTGAAGTGGTTGGGCTACAGTTGTGAGTAAAGACTATGGCAAAGATTCTCAGGCCAAGAATGGATGTCATTGTACAACATTTCAAACGCAAGAAAAGAACAACTAACATTTTGTCCTTGATCCTCAAAAAAAAAAGTGTGTTCTGAGGTTCTAGGGATGTGACTCCAATGGTAGAGAACATCCCTAATGTGGTGAGATCCTGATTCCATCTCAGGTGGAGCCCCTGAGTGTGGCCACAGCTACAGTGGTAATAGCAAACAAACAAGTGTACTCTGTAGCTAACCTATCAAGGGTTCATCTAAGATAAAATGGAGAATGAGTTTCTGAAGACATGTGTCAGTGGCAGCCACAATTTCATATGAATTGTGACATTCTGAGATCAAGGTTTTTATTTTCTTTCATAGTTTTATCAGTAAATACCAAGACATATCATCCAAATAACCTAGATTTTGGTGCTTTCTTTGAATGGGATTATCAGCATATAATAGTTATCAGCAAAGAGCTTTTCTGTGTTGGAGAAGGAGGAATATGGCTACTTACATGTCAATATGGAGGGGCTAAGGCACCTTTTATTCAAGTCTAAGGAAACATGTACCAGTTTATTCATCACAGCATTCTTGGATAATGAAAGGCTCAAAGAAATCTAAGTGATTTTCTCTTGAAAAGGAAGTGCATATAAGGGTTAATACAGTAAATCTAGCAGAGAGCAGTATCTCTGCTAGATTAGCTAAATATAATTAATATAGTTAGGTCTAAATCTACTGTATTAATAAAAATATTTTATTATTTTATATCATTTATATAAAGCTAAAAAATTTTTTATTTTGGTTTTTGGGTCATATCCAGCAGCACTCAGGGTTACTGCTGGCTCTACGCTCAGAAATCACTCCTGGAAGGCTCGGGGGACCATATGGAATGCTGGGATTCGAACCACTGTCCTACTGCTTGCAAGGCAAACACTCTACCTCCATGCTATCTTTTCGGCTCCGTAAAGGTAAATATTTTTAAATGGCAATACATATTTCAAAAATGCAAAAATTATGTAACTAAATCATTAGAATGATTACCAGTGGTGGAGAAAAGGAGATTAGGGGATCAAAATAGAAGAAAAAGTGGGAATGAAAACCAAAGAGATGTTTAGATGTACCTGTGTGACCTTTGATGAGATAAATGAACTATGACATCAACAAATGCAGTTGAGATGTACAAAGAAGAAATCCCCCCCCCCAAAGTAAAAAAGAAATTTACAGTAAAGTACAAGAAACAAATTGGATCTTCACTTTGAATAATGGAATAAGAGGCATAATGTACTCTCTTCTTCTTGAAACAATTATAAAGTTAGAAAAAAATATGGAACCATGTTACCCCAAAACATTGGATATGAGGCCCCCAAACAGGTCACAAACCACCCCTGTGAAAGAAGTGCAAAGCAGGTGGATTCTACAGTGGACCTTTCATTCCTTCAGAGAGGAAGGAGGTGAAATCACAGCCAGCCAAACTCAGGGCTTATTCCTGTGTCTGTTATTTCTGAACACAAAAATTTCAAAATATATCAGGGTGTTCAGGGGACCCTATCTGATGCCAGGAATCAAAGTGGGGCTGACTGCAGGCAAGACAAGGACATTAATCCCTGTACTCTCTCTCTCTCTCTCTCTCTCTCTCTTTCTCTCTCTCTCCTCTCTCTCTCTCTCCTCTCTCTCTCTCTCTCTCTCTCTCTCTCTCTCTCGATCTCTTTCTCTCTCTCGCCCAACAGTCAATTTTTGTTTTTGGTTTGGGGTCACACCCAGAAGTGCTTGGGCTTACTCCTGAATCTACACTTAGGAACCACTCTGTGATAAACCATATTGGATGCTGGAAACCAAACCTGGATAGGTCAGGTCCAAGACAATTTCCCTCCCTATTGAACTAATGTTCCAGCCCCCAAGAGTTAACACTTAATGGCCTTAGTTGGATAGTCTCAAGACCACACTGAAGGCCAAGATAGATGGTCTCCCTGAACTGACGTAGTATAAGGCCACTCTGAATTAATATTTAGCATAATTTTCTTCATTTTAAGATATCAGCATTTTTATACACACTGCTGACCTCTCAGTAACCGATCCAGCTATGTCCTCAAACCCTCCCCTCTCCAGAATGAAGAACTGTATAAAGCAGAGTGAGCTGACCTAGCAGTTACCTCCCAATGAAGTCTTGAATCCCAACCGTGTCCTGAGCAAAGTGCCAATCTATCAAAAAGCAGGAGGGAGCTGGTGCCAATCCATCAAGAAGCAGGAGGGAACTTTACAGTTCTCAAGAATATGTGAACAATGTACCCTCCAGGTGGATCTAAGCAATCATTGTAAAGGGCATAAGAAAATTGTGAATTAGGTTTTAAAGTAATAAAGGAAGCCCCATATCCAATGCAGGAGTCACTCTTCTCCTAAAGGGGACAGTTCTAACTGATCAATGCTTGTTAGACTTATGACTTGTGCATAATAAAAGCTTTTAATACAAAGTGTTTGGATACTGGGCCCTAACAGTGGCAGACGTTAGGAGATAGCTAGAGTTCACAGAAGAGTGCCAGAAAGGTGATAGTCTTGGCATACTAAGAAATAGCTGAATATAGGAAGATGAAATGTGTTAGTAAATTTGTCTGGAAATTTGCTCTATCTCTGGGACATACAAATAGCACTGGAAAAGAAATTGTAAGGGGAGGCACTAGCTTATGTGTCTGTGCTTCACATGTAGGCAAAAAATGACATTTGGGTTTTCTTGTTTGGATCTAGGTCATAAAAGATGAATGAGAGAATAGAATCTGGAAATGCCAGAATTTACAGGTGGCATCTTATCATCAATCACTAGCTGTGAGTGATAACTCAGAGGGCAACAGGTCAAAGTGATCATTAACATGATCTGATTCACAGAGACCTACAAAACTGAAGAGTTGATCATTGGCCCTGAAATCTAAATAGATGGCAACCAGGAGCTGAATGGAAGAGTTATAGATAAGTGGACCAAAGTCTAACTGAAACCAGCAAAACTATTCTCAGACTCGAATAAGTTTTTGCAGAATGACTGTACAATCAATTTGGTGGTGTGGAGAGGGTATTCATTAATGGACACTGACTTTAAGCTGTCACTTAATTTCAGAAAATTCAAAATGTGACTATGATATAGAGTTACACTTGAAACTCACTGAGGGTAGGTGATTGATGGGCCACCAGGCCAAGGTCTCAACTACAAGAAAAGAATAGATCTGTGCTGATCCTGTTGTCCAGGAAGGGTCAGCTTTTCTCCTTCTACTACATTCAGGTCGGGGACATTCCCCACAACTGCTGACCAGGAAAGAAAGGGTTCCAGGCTGATGACCAGATAAACTTTATTCCATGCTAACAATGATTACATAAGACAAGAGGAATTGGAATATATGCAGGGTGACAGGAACTAGGACAGCAGAGATGTGCAACCAGTGATATGAGGCACCAGGGAGAAGATAAACATAAACACTGGGGATCAAGAATGTTTGGGAGCAATGTAACAGGTCATAAAAGTAACCTTATCTCTCTTGACCAAAGTCCTGTGTGAGGGAGGAGAGAAAATCTCCAGAGCAATGCCTTTATGGGGGGCACCTGGAATAGTTTTTACAGTTTTACAGTTGTCTGCCAGGTGGTTTAGGAATAGCATCACAAAGGGAATCCAACATAGATATATTTCACAATTGAATCTTGCATAAGAATGGCTGGTATTGGGGGCCGGAGAGATAGCATGGAGGTAAGGCGTTTGCCTTTCATGCAGGAGGTCATCGGTTCGAATCCCGGCGCCCCATATGGTCCCCTGTGCCTGCCAGGAGCAATTTCTGAGCCTGGAGCCAGGAATAACCCCTGAGCACTGCCAGGTGTGACCCAAAAACCAAAAAAAAAAAAAAAAAAAAAAAAAGAATGGCTGGTATTTATATCTCACCTGAGTTTCCTAGTTCTCTGGCTTTCAGAATCCAACTGAATTTTACCCCTTGCTTCCTGGGCTCCCAGGTTGGCAAATATAGATTCTGAGACTTCTCAGTCTTATAATCAGAGCCAATTCCTCAATACAATAAATCTCCAAATACATAGACACATGTGCCTGTGATTATACATACAAACATGCCTAGTTCTGTTGTTCTGGATATCTCTGCTTACTATAGGTCTTTAAAGATGTGACTGAGTATACATGAGCTTCTGTGTCAGGTGGCTCACAGCAAGAAAGGACGCCATCTTTGCAGAAACTGTAAGTCAGTGAGTTTCAGAAGCGAAACATGCCCACGCCCCAATCTCAGGCTTCCAGACCAGAACTGAGAAATTAAATTTGTTGTTGAAACCCACCCAGGCTGTGGCATTTCATTTTAACAGTCCTAGTGAATTCATGCAGGAACTTACTCATATTTTCTTTATGTCTGGAATGAACTGTTCCTCTGATTTTCATGGGGGATTTAATACATCCCTCAAGGCCAACTCAAATGTCACCTCGTCTGAAAATGTTTCCTGATTCTGTGCATGCCCACATTTTTCCAAATAATTATTACTTTATCATAGTTAATCAAACAGAGTATACATCCTCTTTTCCCTTAAACAGAATACACATCCTGTTTTTTTTTTTTCAAAAACACACAGAGCTGACACCCTATATATATCCCACTCTCACCAAAAATAGAATTATTTTCCCTGAAGTGGATCATGGGTGGTTTGGAATCTGTAAGTGCTCTACTCAACTGGGATCTGATATCACCAGCTTCATATATACTTTCTCTTTATTTTTATAAATAAATTCTTTAAATGAATCACTGTGAAATACACAGTTACAAAGTTGTTCATGATTGAGTTTCAGAAATACAATGTACACCATCCTTCACCAGTGCACATTTCCCACCACCAATGTCCCCAGTTTCCCACCCACCCTCCCCTTGTCCATTCCTCTGCCTGCCTCTGCAGACATTTTTCTTCTCTCTTTGTCTCACTCATTCTCTCTCTCTTTGCGCTGTGACTTGCAATGCTGTTATTGAAATGTAACACTCATATCAATTTATTTTCTTTCAGCACCCAGTTCTTGTTCAGAGTGATCATTTCCAACTCTCATTGTCATATTGTCTTCTCTGTCTTAACTGCATTCCCCAGCTATTTGTGCTTGTCTGCATTTTGCCATGCTTCTTTTTTGAGCACTTTCACAAGTGTCAGAGCCCAGCTCTTGTATAGACAGGATTCTATAATTTCTAGTGTAGTATATAAAATCCATCTTTGAGCTCTCAATGCCAAGTTTAGTGCCTTAGGTTTAGTAGGTAAATGAATTGTAAATAGAAGACAGAATGAATAAATTAAATGTGATCTCTCCCTGCTTCCCTCTGGTGGCTATATATTTCCTGACACTGCATCTAAGACCAGATGCAGCAATGCCCCTGACACCCTCCATTCCATGCATTCTTTTCAGATGACTTATTTTCCAATTAGTTAAATAATTTCCTTTTCCTATTTGATATTAGTATAATCCATTCCTTCCTCCATAAGATATACGAACATCTTGGCCATCCTTTTTATTTAATGAAAACTTTTATACCTCTCTGCTTTAATACTTAACTATCCATCCCATCCTTTTCAAAAATAGATTTTAAAGTTTTTCAGGACCCTTAACTCAATGCCTATATCCAATTTCAGTAGCCACACCCAGATTTTAACACCAGCAGGACAACCACATATAATGATTTTACCTTGAGACACTTGGGCTCTGCAGGAAGCCAAATAATTATGCCCCCAAATTTTCCACATCCAATTCCACAGTGATATGTTAAAACCTTACATGTAAAAAAGACTTTGCAGAGATAATGAAGTGGGGAACCCAGAAGAAGATTTTTCCAAGTCATCATCTGGGATCACTTGATAACAGTGTAGTGATATTTATAAGAGGAAGTGGGAAGATCGGAATGGTAAAATGATAAAAAGCAGAGGTCCACAGAAAATGGGGTCAGATGTCAGGGCATGTAGGCAGTCTCCAGCCATTGGAAAGATCAAGAAGAAACATTCTAGTCAGCCTCCAGAAGCAAACAGTCTTATCAACCTACTTCCACCTCCTACTTCCAGAAGAAAGTAAATAATTTTATATTCTGTAGACCACCGTGATCACAGTAATTTGACATGGGGTGTGGGAATAGAGGTCTCACCAGATCCACCTGTAGCCATAAGTGTGGTCTCTGGTCCCTGGCCCCCTTGCTTTCTCCTAGATCACCTGATCTGCTCTCTCTTCTCTAGCTCTTTTAGACATGCTGATTTAATTTTTAGTGTCTCTCTTCTTCAAATACCAAAACCCTTCTGACCTCATACTTCATTGATTGTGCCAACTGCTCTGCTGAACAGACTATTCCTCTCCTGTGTTAGCTCTTATACTGAGTGCATTGACTATCTCAGAGAAATGACCCAACAATGTGTCTTGGTGCCTCTATAAGGCACCCATACTCATCTTATTCAGTTTTCAATTTCACTGGGTCCCACTTGATTCTATTATGTGGCCTTTATCCTCAATTTCTGCTTCTGACAATGATGCCAAAGAACTCACTTATCTCAAGTTTTTTTTTTCCTTTCTTCTTTTTGGACCACACCCGGTGATGCTCAGGGGTTACTCCTGGCTATGTGCTCAGAAATCGCTCCTGGCTTGGAGGACCATAGGGGACGCTAGGAGATCGAACCGTTGTCCGTCCTAGGTTAGCGCATGAGCACTAGCCCCAACTTTTCTCAAGTTTTCTAACCCTTCTCTTTAGTAAGTTCCCCCAAGTTGTGGGGATTAGTTTTTTGTTTTTTGTTTGTTTGTTTCTTTTTTCGAGGTCCACACAAGGTTCTCAGGAGTTACTCATGTCTCTGTGATCAGGGAACAGTCCCAGTGAACTCTGGGGATAATATGGGATGCTGAAGATGGAATTTGAGTCTGGTGTGAGCAAGGCAAGCACCTTATCTGCAATACTATTTCTACAGCCAACTGGACTTACGTTTTTGAGAAAATCAGGGTGTGGCATCACCCAGCAAACTAACCCCCGTCCCAATTGACCCTGCCTTTTTCTCATGACAAGGCCTCACATTCTTCTCTGCTTTGTTTTGGTTTTTCCCAACATACACCTTTTATAGTTTTTTTTCTTCTCTTGTCCTGACTTCAGGCTAAATTTGTATTAATGGTTTTATTGGAAGCCCTAGGCCCCCATTTGATCAAGTCTCCTTTATTTTCCAATTTATTTTCCCTTGCTCTGATCACAACTAACACATCACAGGTGATGTTTGATGACATTCGTAGTAAGCATAACTCTCTTGTAAGAAGGCAACAAGATGAGAGAGGTGAGAGGAACAAACCAACCTCAATGCCTTTGTCTCCTTATCCACTCCAGCCTTTTCTGTCTATAATGTTTTGAGAATCAGTAGGAAGGGAAGAAGGAGCTGGGGCATGGAAGTACAGTCACACATCTGTTGTTGTACCCCAGCACTAACACTCACCATCTACCAGCAGCCACAATGGCTGGCCCCCGTCTCCTCTGGGTGATTAATCTGCTCAGAGACCAAGGCAGCCCCAGGCCCCTGCTCACACCAGTCAAAATGACAAGTTCTCTGGCATGTGGGTCTAAGAGTCCTGCTTCATCAAACTCACCATAGAATCAGGAAGACACTTTCAGCTACTGCGGGGCTCCAGACCATCTGGGCTGGTGGCAGTGTGCCCGAGGACAAGGTCAGGTTTTTACTGCCTCAATACTCGATCAGGCATCAAGGAAACTTTCTATAGGGGTCTGAGACATCTTTCTATCAGTCTGTTCCCTTTCACCTTCACTTCTAGTTTTTTTTTTTTTTTTTATTAAAAGGGAGTTTGTAGAGAGGTGCTCAGGGATCATTCCTGGCTCTGTGCTCAAGGATAACTCCTGGCAGTGCTCAGAGTACCATATGCACTGTTGGTTTTCAAGCAATGGTGATATGGTCATGGGGACATCAGAGGAGATATTCCCAATCTGGGTTCCTGATCTCCAGAAAAAAAGATCTGTGATGACAGCACTGGCTGTGCCCTCTGGAGCATGGTCAGTCATTGAGTGGACAAGTGGGTCCAAACCCAAACACTGATCTGGATGTGGGCCTTGGGGTTGAACCTCCATGCTTTGTCTTCTGGAATAATTCAGGCAAGACACAGTGCCTTGTATATTACAGAAGCCAAAAGCTGCTAAGGCTTATGGAAGAATTCACTGCCCAAATATGGCATCAGGCCCAAGATACTGAAAAGCTTTCCCTTTTCAGGGACCCTGACTGTATGTCTGAACTTGCTCAGGGGTTTTATTCCAACAATGCTACACAAAAGGCGTGTGGTCAAGCACAGTGTAAATAAGTGTACAGTGAAACAGCATTTGATGCTGCAGATAGACTTAGCTACTATGGATGCACAGCACAAGCTCACGTCCTCTGTCAGGGCATTCTTCACCTGTTTCTAACCACTGAGAGGCTCATTGAAACCACAAAGGGCTGGAAATACTTTCCCAAGGGCTGTCTTTTCTGGCCCTCAGCCTGCTCTTCCCTTACCCTTTTTCCTGACTTTCCTGCATAGTGAAGTGTTTGCTTTATAAGCGGTATGGTTTTGAGTAAAAATTCAAATGTGGAGTCCCTAAATTTAATGCCTGAAATGCATGTTATCCACCCCCCCATCCACTCTTCTCTCTTGTTACGCCAGTTCCCAAACACTACTGCCACAGAGCTCTAAGTAGCTGAGTATCCCCAGTGATCCTGGGAGGAACACCCCCCCACACACACACAAATGATAGGCACAAATTATGGCCCACATCTAAATGATATCACCTTTGTGTTCCAAAGAAGCAGAACTAGAGATGAGAGAAGTCACACTATATTTCTTGTTGGTATAGTTTGGGGTTAAATTCTGCCTGAAAATTCCTCTAAACCTCTGGAGACTCATGGTAGAATTATGGAAGAAAATGAATGGCAAGGAGAGCACTAGATAAAGAGGTCCACAATGGTTCCTTGCTAATGAAGTATTTCATGTGCTCAAATGATGCAAAGGAGAGCTAGGGGAAGACCAGGCACAAGGAACATGATGAGGAGAAACTTGTCTTTACATAAAACTGAATCAATGGTCTGCACAGCCCATCCACATTGAATCTTCTGATTCTGAAGCAACAATATCCCAAACCAAAACAAAATATAAAGTCTAATTCAAAAAATCTCGGTGGAATGGATTATCTGAAAATACCTCCCTGCCTCTGCTTCCTTTTCCTATATTTTGGAGGGAAATGGGGAAGAATATTTTAAAAACTAGAAACTCTCAGTCTTGAAGATTCAGTATAAAGGGAGCTTTTTATTTTTTCTTTTTGTTTTTTTTTAAGCCTGATCATTTTTTATTTCCACTCAATGTTCATGTGACTGTTTGCTCTTGGTACAATACACTTTCCCCCCCCTCAAGTCATGAGGCAGAACAAGATGATTCAAGTACTATAGTTCTGTTGGAAAAAAAAAGAAAGAAATTGGGGCGGGGGAGGAGTCCATCTAGAAGCTATATATAAATTTAAAAGAAGAAAACGAAAAAAGAAAAAAAAAACTAAACCAAAACAAGCAATGACAAAAAACCCAGCAACAAAAAACAATAACAAGAAAGAAAGAGAAAAGAAAAAAAGGAGCTAGTGTGTCAAGGTTTTGTTTTATTTTGTTTTTATAATGCATAGGCACATTATGTATTGGGAAAATTAGAAAGGGAATTTGCTTGGCCTAAGAGATACAGGGTTTCTCTACCCTTGAAGCATACTGTCACGGGAACAACTTCAACCTCCAGACATGCTCATTATTGAATCCCACGGTCTTTTCTTGTTTTGGTTTGGTTTGGTTTGGTTTGGTTTGGTTTGGTTTGGTTTGGTTTGGTTTTGGGCCACACCCAGTGATGCTCAGGGGTTACTCATTCCTGGCTTGGCGGACCATATGGGATGCCGGGGGATAGAACTGCGGTCTGTCCTAGGCTAGCACGGGCAAGACAGACACCATACCTCCTGCGCCACCTCTCGGGCTTCTTTATTTATTATTTTATTTTATTTTTTTGACAGAAACTATTTTCATTTTATTCTGTTTAACAGTGGTCTAGGAGGATAAGAGAGGGAATATTATCCTGAGGCACCAAGAGCCCTGGGCACCTGCCTGTCCATTTCATGATATAAGGGTCTGTAATACCCATAATAAGAGGTCGAAGGTAGCTATATGGACTCGATCTGCTTCCGAACCTTTTCCAGCGCCTTCTGATCCAGTTGTCGTTGACGAACAATAACAAGGCAAGCAAAGACCAACGCCACACCCACAACAATCCCCTCGAATTTCCAGAATAAGTGTCGTTCCATCAAAGCTGAACGGCAACTTTTGAACTCATTCTTCTTAGAGGAGCTGCACGTGACTTTTTCCATGTACCCTGTGGCACCACATTCAGGGGTGGTTTTAGCCTGGAAACTCGAACACGGCGAGCATTCTTCAGTCACCACAAATTCTTCCACCATCCAGCAGGGCAGGTCAGCGGTGCTCACTGACAGCTTCTCCACGTCCCCAGGAGCCTCTGCGTGGCTGCGCAGAGGAGCCAGCAGAGGTGGCAGCCCGGGGGAGGCCATGCCTCCCCGAGCCCACAGGCATGGGGCACTCAGGGTCGACCCCAGCGGGAGGGAGGGAAACAGAGACTGTCAGGCTGCGTGGACCCGGCAGAGGACAGAGGCACCGTGCGCTCACTCCGACGCCCTCCTGGGTCTCTGCATCACAGTTGCAAAAGACAGGGGGTTACTTGGTGAGTGCACAGGCTCAAAGTGAAGACACCCAGATATGTGTGCTACAGGGGTACCGAGAACTCTTATTTGGGGGGGCTTTGGGAAGCAGGGCCCAACCCTCTCCCTTTTGCCTCCATCCTAGGCACCGCCATCTTACCCCCGCTTATTTTTATTTTATCCGCCCCCCCCCCAAGGTCTTTTTATGGTGCCAGGAAACATTATGCTCAATTGTGGATAACAAAATAATTCCTCTGTAATTAGAGGCCTTGGTATTTGTACAGGCCATAGGACAAAGTCTAGGATACAGTCTAGCTATAAGTTTTAAAACTTATAAGTTTTAAACTTAAACTATAAGTTTTAGAAGTTATTTTTTTATTATAAATCTTTATTTAAGCACCATGATTACAAGCATGTTTGTAGTTAGTTTTCAGTCATAAACAGAATACCCCCCACTTCACCAGTGTAACATTCCCACCACCAATGCTCCACTTTCTCCCCCGCTCCTGCCTGTATTAGAGAGAGGCATTCTACTTCTCTCATTTTTTAACATTGTCACGCTAGTTGTTAGTGTAGTTATTTCCCTAACAGCGTTTACCACTCTTTGTGGTGAGCCTCAAATTGTGAGCCGGTCCTTTCAGCCCTTCCAACCCTTAACTCTATTGTCTCTGGGCCTTATGCCAGTAATACGGAGTTTTTTGAGGAATCTCCATATTGTTTTCCATTAAGGCTGGACTAGACGGCATTCCCATCAGCAGTGAATAAGAGTTCCTTTCTCTCCACATCCTCTCCAGCAGTGATAGTTCTTGTTCTTTGTGATGTGTTCCAGTCTCTGTGGTATAAGATGGTACCTCATAGAAGTTCTGCTCCATCACGGTTGTTGTAATCAGTCTTCTGTAATTAGTGATCTTGGATTTAGCACAGATCCTAGGATGAAGCTTAGGATATAGTTTTTCCTTATGGTTCTATTAGTTCTGCTCAGTAGTGATTGTCAAAGTCAGACCTCTGGAATTAGACGTCTTGGTTTTTGTACACATTCTAGGTCCCAGGCAATCTTCTAAAGGCAACTTTTTCTATGAGACCTGTCCCCATCCCTTAACCTTTGTTACTCACAGTAATCTTTCCTATTTTTGAATACTCAGAAGATTCTGCATTTTGCTGTATACCATGGTTGACAGCATGCTGAGTTGCATTCCAATTCTAGGGCACTGTGAGTTTGAATCATTGTGAGCTTGAATATATATATATATATATATATATATATATATATAAAATATTTAATAAGATTTAATACCTATTCACAATCCAAGCACTGATTTTCCCAATTATCCTTGACGACAAGGATTGCTCTATCCTCTCCTCTACCTATCACTATGATTGAATCAGCAGATGTGCCAAACTATTTGATTGATTTTGTAATTTCACCAGCATAAAAAATCCTAAATCCTAAATTTAATTTTGGGAGACCGCATATGAAATGTAAGGAATGAATCTAATTCTGTATTAATTGCTACATCTCTGTGAAATGAATGCATCTGCTAGTAACTCCTGAGAACAAAGTGTAAGTGAAACTGTGTGATGGGGTCTAGAGGTGGAGAGTGAGGTGAACGTTTAAAGACTCAGGCGCTTGAAAGAAAGGTCCTCATAAGATTCATTTGTGCATCAAATCCCGAATGCAAGGAAAAGTATTATTGAGAGCTTGTTTGCAAACATGCAAAGCTGTTGGCAAGATCCAGGTGCATCATGATTGGAGTTGGAAGTCTAAGTCACAATGTTAAAACCCCTTTTTATTTTTATTTATTTTTTTAATTTTGGTTGTTGGGCCATTCCCGGTGACGCTCGGGGGTTCCTCCTGGATATGCGCTCAGAAATAGCTCCTGGCTTGTGGGCGTGGGGGTGGGGGGAGGACCATATGGAACGCCTGGGAATCGAACCACATAGCCTTCTAGTCCACTTCTCCCGGATCGGGAGTGTGCGGTCAGGGTTTCCCCGCCCAGCCCCTTTGTTGAGCATGCGCAGTACGCGCGCCTCCTCAAAGCCCCGCTGTGGCGTCAAGGCGGCTCTGCACACCGCGCCCCTAGTCGGCCTTGCTCCGCCTGTCAACCCGGAAGCAGTCGCCGGCGGGCCGGCAACCTGAACTGCAGCCGGCCTGTGGGATGCATCAACCCTGTGGGGTGCAGCCGCCGGCGCCGCTTCTTCCGGGCCAAGAGCGTCTCAGACCGAAAGCTGCAGAGGAGACGCGCGCGCTGCAGCAGCGCGGGGTGACGGGGCGCCTGTGAGCATTGGCAGAGAGGCCCCTCAGAAGCAGCAGCACCCGCCTGCGGGCACCCCCTGGATGACGGCTCCGGGGGCCGCTGCCTGTGTCGCTTTGCAATCCCTGACAACGTCGGCGGTGGAGCTGGAGATCTGCAACTGCTTTTTCTCGCCTCCCTGACCCTGCAACCCATCTGGGGAATAAAGCAAGGCTTGCACAGGCATCGGGGCGCCTTATGGTCCTTGCAACCATGCAAGCAGCAGAGACAGTGCCCGTGGCCCAGGAGCCCCTCGACCCAGGTGGCCGCAGGAGCCTGGAGTGGCTGATGGCCCTGGTGGCAGTGCTGAGTGTGCCCCTGTTACTTCACTGCATCGTCAGTCTCTGGCTGCTGGGCCTGCTGTGCGTGGTCATGGCGGGCCTGGGGGCCTGGGTGTGCAGTGTCATGGGGACTCTCGTAGGCCACCTGCACCTGGAACGCTTTTGTGCCATAGCCCCCCATCCCCACACCCCCCAGGCTGAGCAGCAGCTGGAGCAGGAGATAGACCTCACCATCCAGTTCATCATCCGTGACTTCGTGTCTTCGTGGTACAGCTCTGTCAGCCAGGAGCACGCCTTTGAGAAGGAGGTGGAGGTTGCCATGAAGAGCTTGGTTCACGAACTTAAGCAGCGGATGGCCCAGGCAGACTTGCACAAACTGTTGCAAAAGGTGCTGACGCTCTGTGGCTGTCACCTGCAGAGCTATAAGCATGCCAAGGCCGTGGCAGTGAACCACAGTGGAGAGGTGGAGCCTTCTCAGCTCTGGGAGGCTTACTGCCAGCTGTCAGCCCCGCATCCTGCCGTTCAGAAGCCTGGTGGCGACTTGGCCTATGCCCGCAGCATAGTGGACCTCCTGCTCGGACTCGTGCCCAGACCCCATTTGGAATCTCCCACTGGCCGCCACGTGGTGGTGGAACTCATTACTTGCAATGCCATCTTACCCCTGATAAACAAGCTGGCCGATCCAGACTGGATCTACCTTCTCCTGGTGGGCATCTTCTCCAAGAAAAAGACCATTCTAGCAGGAGGCACCAAGCCTCCAGAGAATCCATCGGTGCCCACCTCTCTGCAGCTGCCGGCTGAGCTGCAGAACTCATCAGAAGGCAGCGCCCCATCCCCAGCCCCTACACGGCTGAACTGGAGCGGGCTCCAGGACCCCTCTGATATCTCTTCAATGGTGGATGAAGGCAGTGACGCCATAGACGGACTGTCAGGGATAGTCAGGGACAGTCAGGAAGAAAGGCGAGCAGGAAGCTGCCTGTATCGCTTTCTGGAGCGGGATATCCGGGGTCCTCTGTTCTTATGTGAGGATGCAGAGCTGGAGTCTTCATTGTCTGACCTGAGGAAAGAGACCCTTATGCTCATGGGCCCCAGCAGCTTTCTTTCCGACAGGATTCGGGATGCTCTATGTAGCCTGGAAAGTTCCCAGACTCCTGAGTCTCAGGACAGTGACGGGTCCAAAGGAGTTGATGGAGGCGAAACCGAGGAGGATCTGGGAATTGACACAGACACAAACTCAGTTCTGCTTCTGTCCACGATGAATTCCTGCCCAGAGGTCCAGGTTGACATGGCGGACAAGGTGGATGAACAGAATGAAGGTCCCTTGCCTTCAATAGTGCTGATGAGTCCAGAAATGCCCTGCCCCATTGGGCCTCCGTCCTTTGAGAAGGCTCCCCCACATGACATCGACTCCTTGGACTCTGGTCTGCCCCAGATTCTGCTTCCTGCTTCACCAACAACAGGGCCTCTTGGCCAAGCCACCTTCAGCTTTGAGCCCCTGAGCAGCCCCGATGGCCCTGTTGTTATCCAGAACCTTCGGATCACAGGCACCATTACCGCTCGCGAGCACAGTGGCTCTGGATTCCATCCATACACCCTCTACACAGTGAAGGTAACTCAACTGGATCAGGGGTCGCCCTCTGGGGGGGCAGCAGGTAGGATTGAAGGGCAGACTTAGAAGCTGCTTCTGAGGAAGAGAGGTGTGGTGCTTCTGTGGCTGGACGTACATGATTAGAAACTCCTACAGAAAGCAGAAAGGTTTTACCCAAGACCCACAAATGTCAAGGTAGTTAGGTAGCCATGGGTCATATTTTCCTGTAGTTCTCAGACTTGACTGTACCACAAAATCTCTTTAACTTCTTTCTATATTTATTTTTATTTATTTTGGGGGCTTTATTTATTTATTTATTTATTTATTTATTTATTTATTTGCCAGTACTCAGGGTAAATTTAGTACTGGCTCTACACTCAGAAATCACTCCTGACAGGTTTGGAGAAACATATTAGATGGTGGGTTTGGGGGAACATATTAGATGGCGGGTCGGCCATATGCATATAATGTACATATAATCTGGCCATGTACATATAATCTGGGTCGGCCATGTGCAAGGCAAATACACTACATGCTGTGCTATCACTCCAGCCCCTTCAACTCCTTTTTAAATATACAGACTTAGATTATGGGCAAGAATTTCCAAGAGCAGATTCTATTGTAATAAATTATTTTATAATGCAGCCTTCCAAGTGACTTGTGGAAGCCTCTTCTAAGGTGAGTTTGAGGGAACCATTTCCCTCACAAACCAAACATCTGCTAGGCAAACCTCCTTCTGTTCCCTTATCTGCCCATAACCATATCTCAAGAAGTGGCGCCTGTTGAGGAATATGCAATTTAGTAACTTCCTTCCTAAAACAAAACACAGAAGAGAATAGTGTTCAAAGTGAAGACAGACATTAGCAGGGAAGAGGTGTGGAAGGAAATTTTTTCTACCAACTGTTACATGGACTTAACTTGCCTTCCCCTTGAACTGTTAACTGCATCCATGGTGGACCACATGACATTACCTCTGGGTTCACCTTATCCTAGTAGATAGGAGTGAGCTGCTGCATGGGGTTAGGATTTTGGAAAGTTAAGAAAGAATGAATGAATGAGAATAATCAGAAACACACATTATAACAGAAGTTATTTTAAGTATCCATATTTGAGTGTGTGAAGTCAGTTTTTGTTTTGGAGGATAAGGGGAAACATACCTAGTGGTGCTAAGGAGCTGCTACTTCCAGATCAGAGCACCTAGTGTATTCAGGGGATCATTTAGTGCCAGATTGAAATGGGGTCACGTGCATGCAAGGCAAGTGCCTTAACATCTATATTACCTTCCAAACCTTAATTTTTATTTTTATTAGTTGAAAAATGAGAGGATTGAAATTAATCTTCACATTCATAGTATTTATTCCATTATTTTTTTTTCTTTCCTGCCACTGCGTACTGCAAGGGAGCATAAGAAAAGCTAAGAGAAAAATGAGCAACAGAAGGATATAGCCAATTGTGGGTTTTTTGAAAATGGGTTTAGAATTTCTGTTATGGACATAGAACAGATGTTTCAATCGCATCTTAGTATACTTTCTGTTAGTCACAGTTTTGAGTTTCTGTGATACAAGTGAACATATCTAGTATGGAATAGTTCCCCTTAAGAAACAAAGCATCCTACAGTGAACATCCCAGCTCCTTGGTACTCTAGGTTTGAGGGCCCACCCTGAGCTCCATCTCTGTCTGTCACTGTTTTTTGTTTTGTTTTGTTGTTTATTTTGGGGCCACATCTAGCAATTCTCAGGTTACTCCTGGATCTGTACTCAGGAATCACTCAGGAGACTGGGATGCTGGGGATTGAACCTGGGTCAGCTGTCTGCAAGACAAGCAAGCACTTTCCCTGCTGTAATATCTCTCTGGCCCCTCTGTCTCTTACTGTTGATCTCAGACAGTTTTCCTCGTGTCAGAGATAATATTCTCTCTCATTCAAGAGGATCTTGAAATACTAACTTTGAGCCAGAGAGTGCCCACTGGGCTAAGCACATACTTTGCATGCAGGATGCTGAGTTTGATCCCTAAGCACAACTGGTCCTCATGAACACTTCTGGGAATGACCCTGAGTTCAGAGCTGGAGTTGCCTCTAAGCTATGCCAGCTGTATTATTATTATTATTATTATTATTAATATTATTAATTAATATTATTATTAATAATAATAATAACAATGATTAAAATACTATCCTCAGTCTCACCAATGAGGTGGTTTCTTCTATCACTTCCATGTACAGCATACACAGCAAAACCTCCACCCATCTTTCTGCTCAGCGGTAAAACACATATGGGGTGCTTTCACTATGTCCTGTCCTATTTTAACTAGTCTCCGAGATTGCCTCTGTCACCACTTCTGCACTGTTCTTTCAGGGGTTTGCTTGAGGGTGTGTATGTTCATAGGGACCTTACCCCATATGCTGGCCCTCTTAGCAGTGAGTGCAACCTTGACCCCTCAGACCACCACTTTCCAGAGTGGACAGTTCTGTTCCCTCAGGGACAGGGAAATGTTCAGGGGATACGGCCACTTCTTTATGTGTTCCCTTAAGGAAGATAGATTTCCCAGGGAGAGGGGTACACTGAGTGATTTTATTTTTTGGAGGAGGATACGTTTGAGGCCCTCTGCCTTAGACAATCTAGTATCTCTCTTATCTGGTTATACAGGTGATAAGTATGTAGAAGCACACATTTCAGTCTAATTCCCAGAACTGCAGTCTGCTCCAAGCCAGATGAAAACACATACCCCTGTAATATATGCCAGGCAGATACAAGGTTTTGTTGTTGTTCATTAGTTGTTTGGAATGATTCTCCTAAACTTTTTTCCCAACTTATATTATCACTGGTGAGTATAAACTTCACTGTGATTTTCCCATTAAAACATCAATCTCTGGGAATGCAGGGCAAGAAAGCATTTTTGTTTTTGTTTTTGAGCCACACCCAGTGATGCTCAGGCTAGCTGTGTGTTCAGAAATCACTCCTGGCTTGGGGGTTGATGATGGGGGAATCAAACTTCAATCTGTCCTAGGCAAGTGTGGGCAAGGCTTAACCCTTGTGCCAGCGCTCTGGCCCCACAAGAAAACATTTTTATCTGTGCGTTGATTTTTTAAGTACTCAGTGATCTGAAAAATAGTTGTGTGGACCCTTTAAGAAGCCCACTCGTGGCCAGGAGCTTTGCACTAAAAGGAAGAAAAACAGAGAAATCTTATTTCTCATCTTATGGGCCATTGCACTAGGGAATGCAGCTCCTGAACATTGGCTACCCTTGGAATTGGCGATAGTGGAGGCCTCTGAACAGCTGTCAGCCTTGTGCTTCTGAGACCTATTTGTTCTCTCCTTAGTACGAGACGACCCTGGATGGGGAAAGCAGTAGCGGCCTGCAGCAGCTGGCCTACCACACAGTGAATCGTCGCTACCGAGAGTTCCTGAACCTTCAGACCCGCCTGGAGGAGAGATCTGAGCTCCGCAAGTTCCTCAAAAGTAGCCTCTGCTCTACCAACCCCCTCCCCCTTCCACCTCCACTCCCCGCACACTATCCCAGCCTATCAGCCCACTGTTTTATTCTGTACTGTGAATGAGGATGGCTGCTGTGAAGAGAGAGTCTTGCACCTTCTGGGTTGGGGATTCTAGGTACACCTGCCCATGACTCCTTGAGTTTTGTGCTCTGGACGCATTGTTCCAAACTCTCCTCATGTTTCACCTTAGAACAAAGATTCCACATTTCACAGTGGAAGGAGCTAAACGAGTCATTCCTGACTTTAGCATTTAAGACTCTTATTGGTTTGATATGAAATCCCCACTGTCTTATATATTCCCCAAACACTATCAGGAGTGATTTCGGATTGTGATTCCAGAGCGAAGAGTAAGCCTTGAGCACCACCAGATGTGCCAAAAAAGTAGAAATAATATACTGATAATCCAAATCAACATTTTGAATAAGTTTGGACAGAAACTCAGGATCTTAGCTATATATTTCTTAATGACAGCAACAAATACTTAGCAAAGCTGGAAATTACATGCCACTTTCTCCTCTAAGCACTTGATACGTGTTGACTCATTTAATTCTTTGGGAGTTTTTAGGATGGGTATGTATCATACCCATTTTAAAGAAACCAAGTCAAAGAGAAGTTAAGCAACCTGTGAAAAGTCATTTTATTTTTAATAATATCATTGTTTAAGCATCATGATTACAAACATGTTTGAGTTAGATTTCAGTCATACATCAGTGCAACCTTCCCACTACAAATGCTCTCCTCACACTCCTCCCCCACCCCCTGCCTGTATTTGAGACAGGCACTCTACTTCTCTCACTTATTAACATTGTCATGATAGTTCATGACACTCACCACTCTTTGTGGTGAGCTTTATTCCATGAGCTTTGTTCCATGAGCCGGTCTTTCCAGCCCTCATCTCTATTGTCTCTGGGGTTATTACAATAAGGTCTTTTATTTTTCTGAAAACCCACAGATGAGTGAGACTGTTCTGTGTCTATCTCTCTCCCTTTGACTTATTTCACTCAGCATAATAGTTTCCATGAATCCATGTATAGGAAAATGTCATGTCTTCATCTCTCCTAACAGCTGCATAATATTCTATTGTACACATGTACCAGTTTCTTTAGCCATTCATCTGTTGAAGGACATCTTGGTTGTTTCCAGATTCTAGCTATAGTAAATAGTGCTGCAATGAATACAGGTATGCAGAAGGCAATTTTCTATTGTATTTTTGTGTTCTAGGATATATCCCCAGGAGTGGTATAGTTGGGTCATATGGGAGTTCAATTACCAGTTTTTTGAGGAATCTCCATATTGATTTTCATAAAGACTGGACTAAAAGGCATTCCCACCAGCAGTGAATGAACTCCTTTCTCCTCACATCCCTTCCAGAACTGATTGTTCTTGTTCTTTGTGATATATGAGATGATACCTCATTGTTAACTTGATTTGCATCTCCCTGATGATTAGTGATGTGGAACACTTTTTCAGGTGCCTTTTGGCCATTTTTATTTCTTCTTTGAGAAAGTCTGTTAATTTCTTCTCTCCATTTTTTGATGGGGTTAGATGTTTTTTATTGTTAAGTTCTGTCAGTACCTTGTATATCTTAGATATTATTCCCTTTTCTGATGGGTATTGGGTGAATAGTTTCTCCCATTCTGTGGGTGGCTTTAGTATCCTAGTCACTATTTCCTTTGAGGTGCAGAAGCTTCTCAGCTTTGTATAGTCCCCTCTGTTTATCTCTGCTTCACTTGTTTGGAGAGTACTGTTTTCTCCTTGAAGATGTCCTTAGTCTTAATGTCAAGGAGTGTTTTACCTACATGTTGTTTTATATACCTATGGTTTCGGGTCTGATATCAAGTTCTTTAATCCACTTGGATTTGACGTTTGTGCATGGTATTAGATGGAAGTGTGAGTTTGCCTTTTTGCATGTGGCTGACCAGTTGTCCCAACACCACTTGTTGAAGAGGCTTTTTTTGCTGTGAAAAGTCATTTTAAACTGGGTGAAATTTAGGCTGCAGACCTGCCTTCACCAGTATTGTCATATATGGCCTTTCAGTATTATGAATGAGAGGACCTTGTATGAGGTATACTTGACAATTCTGAAATGAAAAAAGAAATCATCCTTTCTTCTATACATGTAGGTATACATGTAGACTCTCGACTGGTGCTAAGTGAATGAGATTGGGTTTTTTTTGTGTGTTTGTTTAAGATGTGAAGGGTCCCAAGAAGCTCTTCCCAGATCTGCCATTTGGGAACATGGATAGTGACAAAATTGAAGCCCGGAAAAGCCTTCTGGAATCGTTCCTAAAGGTCAGCATCCTTCTGTTTGGGCTTGTCTGTCTAGCCGTCACTGCCCAAGCCAAGAGGAGTGCTTAACACTGGCTTTTCTCTTGAAGTTTCCTTCATGTCTTTTGCAGCAACTCTGTGCCATTCCTGAACTCACCAATAGTGAGGAAGTGCAGGAGTTCCTTGCTCTGAACACAGATGCCCGTATTGCCTTTGTCAAGAAGCCCAGACTAGATAAGGTATGGAGAGACCACATGCTCAGTTTCAGATTTCCACTTGGGTGGAGGCTTTGCTTTCAAAGAAGAGGTGGGGTTGGAGAGAGGCTACACAGAGGCATCAGGAACATGGGCCAGAAGTTTTCAGAAGATCTGTTCTGTTGTCACTTACTTATTTGGGTCACCAACTTGCCGAATTACTTAAGAAACTTTGAGAAAGTCAAAACCCAACACTAGGAATACATAAGTGTCTTGAGGGTTTCATGTTTTTCTAGTGGGATAGAAGGCTGGACCTGTAGATAGGTGGAAGCAGGAAGATCCATGAAGGTGATGATTTTTCCCAGGGGGAACAACTCAGGAAAGAGCCTTAGGGCAAGAATGAGGGGTTGATTTAGACTATTATAGTGCTTCTCAGCTGGAGAACAGTGTTGGAAAGAACTTTCTCTTCTTCAGAGGTACCTCAGAATTCTTGGAGAGAGGAGGGGAAAGAAGTGTGTAAGAAAACAGAACTTCTAAGCAGTGATTACCAACTAATTTGACCTCCTCTAGGCAGAAGTCAGGTTTACATTTGTTCAAAGATGCCATGTGTTTTAGTAAGAATGGAAAACACTGCCTGTTGGCTGAGGAGGAGCTAGATTTCAGGGGAGATGTCCTGAGTTGAGTTATGCCAGTCTGGTTCTACAGCTCCCATTAGCCAGTACAGAGAATGAGACAAACAGACATGAGAAGACCAACAGACACAGACTGTCCAGGCTTTAGGGTTGCTTGGAAGCCATTAGTGGTCTCACAGGCAGGCCATTTATTTTATACAATATTGGCCATTTTATTCAGGTCATTTACTCATTTTATAGTGCTCCCCATCCTAGCCATTGTTTAAGTTGACTTTAAGAAAAGTTAATGAGCATATCTACTACATACAATAATACCTGAAGACTTGCGGGGGTCAGGGGGTTGTGGTGGTGGCATTTCTCTCAGCCAGTTCACTAGTTTCTGATTCTGTTTCTGTCCATGTTGCCTTCTACATCTAAAAGACCCTAAACTGTTTGATTGTTTTGCTTTCCTGAGTTTGCAGCCATCTCATCTAGTCTAGTCTACTATTTCTTGGGGTTCCTAACCTTAAAAGGGGTTTTTTAGTGGGTTGATTTCCCTGAGGGATAAAATAATTGAATCCTGGCCTGTGATAGGAGTCAGGAGACTGTCATGAGCAAAGGCTGACAGCTTGAAAGGGACAGGGCAGTTTTGTGCAGAAAGAATCTTCCTTGATTCTTATGGACTGACCGATTACTGGACATACAGCGAGTACATAGGGACTCTTCCCACACATACAGTTTGTGAGTGCAGAGAGGAAGTTGTGCTTTCCAGACCAAATCATCTGATCTGTATTCATGCCAGATTTATCCTCCCCAGGTCTTTACAATAGTCTGACTCACCCTCCTTGGCCTTGTCAGATCCAAGCTCCCATTGCTCCTTGTTGAGGATTATCACAAGGACCGGTTTCAGGGATGAGCCAGGGATGACGATATGCTTTCTTGCAAGTTGGGAAAAAGCACCAAAAGCAGCAGTTGCTGCTATACCTTTGCCATTTAAAGTCTTTATTTTTACATTTTTCTTTTTAACAAATACCTATATGACACTCCTATTTTAGAAATAGGGATAATTGGGGATACCAGAGCAATAGCACAGTGGGTAGGGCATTTGCCTTGCAAAAAGCTGACCTAGGTTGGATCCCCGACAGCCCATATGGTCCCCAACCCTGCCAGGAGTGATTTCTGGGCACAGAGCCAGGAGTAACTCCTGAGCGCTGCCACATGTGGCCCCAAAACAACAAAACAAAACAAGAAATAGGGATAATTTATACTTTTCCATGCTACATGGATTTGATGAGGAAAGATGTTTTGTCTGCCCCTGTTTTATCTGGACCTGAGCAAGTTTTCACTTAGATTCTGTTTGACTCAACTCAACATGTTTTTATTACGAATGCCCTGCATTGTGTTTCTTACTGTTGGAAATCATCCTTCTGCTTCCTTTTCTCCCTGTATTTCAACTGCTGTCTCTTCTTACATCTTGGTACATGATTAGCAGATTGTAAAGTAAAAGGATTCTTTCCTATAAAAAGAGATAACACGGAGATGAAATAGCATTCCCCCAGCCTGCATGACACCCAGATCCAATTGTTTGCCAACTTCCTTTGGCAATTTTTGCCATGAGTCTCAGGAAGACTCATGGCTACCCAGAAAGAAAAGTATTACTGAGATGTGAGTTAGTGTCTCTCACTCATGATTGATGAGATCTACATGGTATCAAGTAACTAAATGTAGAAGTTACAACTGTGGTTTTAAAATGAATTCATGATTTATTATCCATAAATATTCAGGTGGTATACATACTTTATATGTCTGGGGTCATGCAAAAGCTTATTGGCAAAAAGGGGGCAATGGGTGGAAAAAATTGAAACAGACTGCCCATTTCTTTTGAGAACTAAGCCATCTGTTCATTTGGGTGTGTCTGACCCTATACCCTTCACCTTTGCAGATGGTGGTGAATGCTATCGTGGATACCTTAAAGACTGCATTCCCTCGCTCTGAGCCCCAGAGTCCCACTGAGGAGCTGAGCGAGGCTGAGACAGATGGCAAGCCCCAAACTGAAGGCAAGAAGGCTGGCAAGTGAGCAGCCCACAATAGCTGAGGGTCCCTCCCTCTCTCAGACTGATCCCAGGCCTCAGCCCAATGGCACTGCACATGCAGACATGAGATATGCCAGCCCACACCCAGGCTCAACATCACTTCAGGATCCTGAGCTTCCAGGCAGCCTTTGGGAGGTTGCTTTTAATGTACCAGGAAATTTGACTCAGCAGAGAACAGTAGAACATGAGTATTGTCATTTTATGTTTTCCTAGAAAAATGGGAGCTGTTGCTTTCCTATAAGCCTTAAAAGTTAAGACTTTAAGTTAGGAAAATGTTAAGAGCCAAAGCCATAGCATAGTGGGTAAGGCATTTGCCTTGCGCATGGCTGACCCAAGTTCAATCCCTGGCATCCTATATGGTTTTATGAGCCCACCAGGATTGATTCCTAACCACAGAGCTAGGCATAACCTCTGAGAAATGTTGAGTGTGGCCCCCAGAAAAGTTAAGATTTAGGATTGACTGTCTTTGCCATTGTTTCTGGAAATTGTGGCTCAAATGTCGTGAACAGCTTCTAAGGGGGCCAGAAAGGTCACTGCAGGCCAATCTAAGTGGCTCACTTCTCCTACTAGAGCCCTATCTGTTCCCTGGCTGCATGTAGAGCCTGCTGTGAAGGCAGGGGGCACCCATAAGGCCTCTCTGGAAGCTGCTTCTCTATCTGGCTATTGTGAAGAGAATGAGTTGAGATTGGGTGGTGTACATGGGGCCTGTCTGATCGTCTTCCTCTGTGCTCGTGTCTAAGGTCCTGTCTTAGGTTCAGTCTTCACCCTAATCAAAGGTGGCTTTTTTACATATATTTATCCCAACCTGTTCTCCACTGTGGGGTGGTCCTATTCTTACAATTCTTCCAAAGACTGTGGCTCCAGTAGATCTCCAGTTCTTGTAGAAAGATCCCTGGATCATTTCTTCTCTCCAGCTTGGTTTAGATTACTTCCTGTAGTGGCCCTGTATCCAGAGCCATATCCCCAGACCCCTTGTATTTGGGATGTGAGGAATTATATACAGGTCCCAGCACTAACATAGGTCTGCCCATTTTTTCCCCGGGTCCATATGTTGAAGGGGGGACCATGAAGGGGTCCATGAATTGCCAACATTGCCACTTGCAGTCCCTTTCTTGATTTCTTTAGAATACAAATGGGAAATGGGTGGACATCAAGCATTCAAGCACAGCAATAGAAAATCCTGGACTGTGCTCTTTCTTTAGACACTTGGCCTCCTTTAGCCTACAGAGGTGACACTGACTGTCTGGTCCTAGTGAAAGCTAAGCCACAAAGCATTGTTAGTCCAACAGAGGGCAGAAATCACAGTGTTTATTAAGTTACTAGAATATAGATTATTGGGGATTTCTGAGTAGATGTCCTGCAGATGTGGACAGCTGTCCTGGTTTACAGGGATGGCAACATGCCAGCCCTTTCTGTGGTGATCAGGACCACAAATCACATGCTGTCTCTGGCCTTTGTTTCCGATCCAGGTCTAAACTGAAGTTCTCCTTGAAAGCACTGAACCTGTCAGGAGCTCATGAGAGGATCCTCTACAGTCTCCAAGAAGATGGTGCGGTAAGACATTCCTGGAGTGTCTCAGAGTTGTGAGCTGGGATGTGGATTCTGTGGGTTTCAGAAGTAGAGACACTCTTTCGAGTTGGAAAGGCCATAGGTCCCAATGAGAATGGAACCAGTAGTTCCAGTTCCCTTCTGTGAAGACATTCTCTGGGAAGTTTTAGATTCCATTTGGTTTGCTGTGACAGGTTGGCCTTTGATTTTAGTTTTGACTTGAGAATAGGTAGCTTGCACATGCCCGTGGTGTGTGCAAATCCAGGGCCACTACTTGCTCCACTTGCCCTTAGGTTCAAAGGAAGAGCTTTAGCAAGGTGGTCCTGGAGCTATCAGGCTGATGTAGGGAGGTAGAGCTGCAGCCTTTCTACTTCCCTCCCTTTCCCTATTTTTCCTGGTGCATCACTGGTCTTTTCTGCAGGAGTCCCAGATTGTGTCCATGTCGGGTATGGTGTCCTTCCTTAAGAAGCAAACGAAGCTTCTGGAAGTGCAGACAGCAGATGCCTGTGCCCGAGATCCCGAGCACATTCTCAGAGAAGGTCCTGAGCATGACCTCAGCTCCAGAGAACCAGGTAAGGGACAGGCTCTCTGCATTCTGATACAAGGGGACCAGTACACTGTGCACAGGGACTGGGACAGTTGGGATTTGTCACTTTATTGTTGTTTTTTCTATTAACAAAGCAAGTTGCTGCCAGTGCCTGTGGGACTGAGCTAGGTGCTGCAATGCAGAGAATAACCCCCCTCTGGCATGTGGGAGTGAGCAGATGGGAGGGGAGGAGAGGCCAGAATAGAGTCCAGCCTGGGTAGCCTCCCTGCGTCATCACTACAGAGGGAGAAACACACCAGGTTGCTGCTGAGAGTTTTTATGAGAAGACTATCAGGTACTGTGAAGATAGAGGCCCCCTCTGAAAAGAAGAGTTCTCCAAATCTTGGTTTCATAAAGTAAGGAAAAAGAAGAAATTTCTCTATGGTTTCTCACATGCCCAAACTCAGTCACTTGACCTTGGCCCTATCTGGGTTTCTAGCCCCTTCTTCATGCTCTGGTATCTCTCTGGGACCTCTATAAAAGGATCTGGCAGTACAGGCATCAGAAAACTGGACGGATTTGAAAATCTGACCCTAGTCCCTGAATATCCCAACTCAGAAGGACAGTTTGTACCCAAGGGGTAATTAGTCTGCCCAGAGGACTCAGCTCTCCAAAGATTTCCCCCTGCTTGCTCTCTCTCCCTGTGCTGACCATTGCTGCCACATGGGGGCAGCTTGATATAAAGCCAGCATGGGGTTGCCCAGCTGCTTCCCTTCTCCATGTTCCAAGAATCCTATACAGTGTTTTCCTCTCTGCAGAGTTCTGATAGAATTGATTGATAAGGGGCCGGAGAGATAACATGGAGGTAGGGTGTTTGCCTTGCATGCAGAAGGACAGTGGTTCGAATCCCGGCATCCCATATGGTATCCCGAGCCTGCCAGGAGCAATTTCTGAGCATAGAGCCAGGAGTAACCACTGAGCGCTGCTGGGTGTGACCCCCCCAAAAAAACAAAACAAAACAAAACAACAACAACAACAAAAAGAATTGATTGATAAACGAGACACAGTGAGATTAGCAGTAACACTTGATAATTGAGTAGAATAGCTATAACAACATGCTACAAGACTGTCATCTCTCCTGTCCAAAATAATCATACTGGATGTTAAATTTTCAGGCATGGCTGACTAGGGAGGGAGGTGCAAACCCAGAAAGCAAAGCCATGGCTTAGCAGGGTGTGATGTTTTTTTAGAAGAACTGAAGATAGGGCCTAACCCTGGTTCTTCCTGCATGAGGCCCGGGTTTGATTCCTAATATTGCGTGGCACTAAAAGCTCTGGCTTTTAGTTTTTTACCCCCAGAACAGACAGGAATTGGGAGTAACTGCTATTCAGGGTGTTCCTTGCTCAGAATGGACTATCCCATGTTTGAGCATAGGAGTAGAAAATAGGCCTTCTCAGGCCATCTTGACATACAGTGCAGGGAAAGAAAACACATGGATGGGATGGAGAAGAAAGGACAGGTAAGTTCCAGCAAATTTGTCTATAGAGCAGAAGCCATCGTGGGCATAAAGATCCTGAGGGAAAAGGGCCTGCAGGAGAATCCCCACTGGTCTGGGACTTATACTTGTCTTTGAGGATTGACCATGAGAGTGGTCATAGCAGTGGTACTAGCTTCTGAATCATTCTGGAATATTGTTCCTACCTAGAAGCAGATCAGCAGTAAGAGGAGCACCCACATAGTCAGAGAGGTCGCTCCATCCATAAAGGGCCTCTTTTCAGACCTGGGCCTGGGTGTGTGTAAGCCACCTTCTGTGACCCTTCCAGAGTACTGATTTGTACATGTGCTGCCAAAGCAAGCACCAGAGTTCTAATTCGGAAGAGATGATCCAGCATACTTTCTCCCCAGATGTTGATGTGCAGCCCTCAAATCGAGCTGATGCCTCAAGGGTCCAAGCCCTGTAGCTCTATGTAACTAACTACTTTCAAAGTCGTTTTTTCACATGAGAATAAAGCCATGCCTGCCACCCTGGATCCAGAATCTTGGTGATACTGATGGCTCTAGGAGAATCTGTGGAGGCTGGTGGAGCAGAACAGGGGACATGGCACTGTTGCTCCCATGGAGCACTCATCAGCACCCACAAAAACAGGAAAGGAGCAGAAGCTGAAATACCACTCCTATGGATGTACCTTAGGATTGCAAAAACACTATACAAAAATGACCTCTGTACTCCTAGGTTCATCACAGCACTATTTACAATAGCCAGAATCTGAAAACACCCCAGGTACCCAACAAGAGATCAGGGACCAAAGCCACTGTGGTATATCTACACAATGGAATGCTGGGCAGCCATTAGGAAAAATGAAGTCATGAATTTTGCTTATACATGGATGGACATGGAGAGTTTTATGCTGAGCAAAATGGGTCAAAGGGAGAGGGATAAACATGGAATAATCTCACTCATAAGGAAAATAAAAGACAGTGTGGAGATGACATTCAGAGGCAATAGAGATGAACATCAGGAAGACCATTCCATGGTAGGTATAGCTTGCCACAAAGAGCAGAGAGTGAAGTTAGAGTAGAGAAGGCCTAATATGGAAAGGACATTCATGGCACCCCTTCATTTGCAATAGTACAAACCACAGTGTCACAGGAGAATAGAGGAGGGAGAGCAAGCTAGTAAGTGAGAAAAAGAAGGAGAGCATGAAGTAAAATGCCTGCCCCACTGGCACACAGAAGAGGATGGGTGAGAGGGAAGAGGACATCAGGGAGGATGAGGGAAGCTGTTGACATTGGTGGCAGGAAATATGCACTGGTAAAGGTTATACATTGTATGACGTAACTCAATATAAATGAACAACTTCATCTATGAAAATTAACTATGAGTTTAAATAAAAAATAAAATACTTTGTGATACTTAAAAAAATAAAGGAACGGAAGCTGTTTGGACAAAATAATTTTCAAAAATAACATCCACTATATGAGTAAAAGAATCGAGTCCTTTTTGATGTGTCTCTTGATTTGAGTGTGGAAGGTGCAGAAGCCATGTGGCCTGGCCCGCTGAACTGGTGTTTCTCTTTTCCAGGAACAGACACGGCTTTGGCGGACACAGCCTTGGACCTGCTACACCTACTACTGATGGACCAGTGGCAGTGGCTGTGCACGGAGCAAGTGTTCAAGTCCCTTCACTTCGTCTTTGGGACCCTCATCCAAAGGTGAGGCCATTGCTGTTGAGCAATGTGTTGGGCATGATACTGGGTTCTCTGACCAAACAGGAAAGTTTGGTGTCCTGGGTCCCAGGGACTGTGGTCAGAAGAGGAGGTAGGCTCTCTTAGACAGATCCAGGCACGAGGAACTTCGAGGTGGATTCAGGCACATAGTGTCCCTCATCACTTGCTGTGTGATGCCAGGACTGGGTAGCTTCTGTGAGACATTGGACACATCCTGAATCACCTCAAAAGCCCTGAAATCCCGTTCTTTTGCCCTGGCATTGCTTCCCATGCAATGTCTCAAATCACTCTCTCCCACTGACTCCTCTCTACTGACAGTGGCAGGTCACTTCAGGGAAATAGCAAGAGGGGAAAAGAGAAAGTGCACTGGTGTTCTTGGATTATTTTCTCTGAACTGGATTTGTAACTCAGATGCCATAGTTCAGGCTTTGGAATTACAGAACTACTTGCTTCTCTTGAGAGATTTGTGTGTAGAACATTCATCTGCTGATTTTGTAACCATGAAACGATTGCATATCTTCTTACTTGAATTGAAAGAATTCCAGACACTGTCTGAACCAGACAGACCCAGGTGTGTTTGAACTTTACCCACAAAACTGACTAAGAAGTAACCAGATCCTCATCTCTCATTAGCCTGTGGCTCTGGCTTCTAGGTCACTCCAGATATAATTTTTTTTAAGTATTGTGTCTATTTTGCAGCCAGTATGTAGTTTGGGAGTGCATGTGTGTGCTGTTGAATTGCACATACGTACACAACACATGCACTCCCAAGCTACATAGTCAGCATTAAAAGCTTTTACCCCAAGAGACTGAGGTGAAGGAAGAGAGTCACATGGGTCCCTTTTGTGTGATGCCATTTGCCAGCAACCTCACCTGTTTGCACAGTTTCTTTCCACCTTTGGAGGTAGAGAGCCCTGTAATGCAGAATAAGAAAATAGAACTTGACAGTCATTGTTAATGGCACAGGTGGATTTGTGCACTGACCACACCCAGGTATTTTTCCGATGATGGGACCATGCAAATTCCATGTCTGAAATGCTGACAGATCTGTCTCCTCCGCCACCCCGCACACCCCACGCACAATATGCTGTTAGGGTCTCAATGCTCGAGTCTCTTCTACACGCCCTGACCTTCCCTTCTCTGCTCTACTCATTTTGTTGCCCTCTCTCCTACCTTCTTCCTCTTTGGCTACTCAAATTTTTCAAATATGGAACATCAAATACCCCGTTTCTCCAAACTGGTCTTAGCTGGGCAGAGTGTGGGTCATTTCCTCCCCAGGAACTTTGGCTTTACCTAGAGACATTCATAGTTCCCACTACTGAGACTGTGAATGGAGACAGAAAGTGGCTTTGTCAAGCTGGTAGAGACTTAGGATGCTACTAAATACTCCCCACCCCCAGGAGAGGTGCCCCAACAGTGAGTTCTCCCACCTCATCTTCCCCAGCCAGGTAGCACAGGGTCTGTCAGAGTGGCAGGACGGTGTTTGCCTAAGGATTAAATTGTCTTTCATACAGGGAGGTCATAGAAGTAGTGGTATTCTAGGTAGCGTGGAGCTTCTGAGATCTAAAATGAACGATTTGGAAGGCCAAGTCCTGTTTCCTAGTGGGTGAGGAGGAAGTTAGCACTTTCTGAGTACTAAATTCTCTGGTACAGGGAAATCCAACAGAGTAAAGTGGATGGGATGGGCTGTAGAGAAAGCAAGACCATGCTGTGGCCTAACCTCCTCCTTGGCATGAGGAATAGAAGCTGGATCAGACCATTCAAAGTTGTGTTCATCCTACCTCTTGACTCTCCATCTACAAGTCTGTTGGTCTCACTGCTGTAGCATGAGAATATGAGTGAGCAAGACAAACTTGTGCATACCTTTATACCTTTCTGGTTTTGTAGGGGGAGAGCAGAAAGCCTTAGCCCTATTCACAGCGCAAGTGGCTGGGCTGGAAGTTCAGTCCAATGCCCCAGCCCTCCTTGTTCTTCCTTGTCTTCTTGTACTCTGGTCCTCAGATCACTGTTCTCTGAGCTTCAGTTCCCTCATTGTGAAAAATAAAGATGGTTTCTGTCCACTGAGGCTCAGAGACGGTGGGTTGTCATGTTTGCTTTTCAGAAAAGGAAAAGAAGGATAAAAGAGTGTTCTGTTTCTGATTCCGTCTTCTAGCATCCCCAACTGGTGTGCACCTTTCTTCAGGATGCCCGATCTTACTTGCTTCCACAAGGCCCCCACAGTCTCTCTTTGGTGCCCACCTTTCCGGATGATATTGAGCTGAACTTCGGAGCAGCTAAAGAAAGCATCCTGAGTCTCTAGGACTGATGGATTAGGATCTGGGGAATTGCAGCCAGAGTACTATCACACAGTCTTTGGGAAGGCAGTAAAGTGCTTGGGTCTGCAGCATAGACTAGTCCCAGGATCTGCGATTGCTTCCTGATGCTCCCAGTGGGTGAGGAGATCCACCACCGGTGCTAAGGATTTCTGGTAGAGCAAAAGCAGTTTCTGGAGCTGAGCAGGGAAGAGGGGCCACTCAGCTTAAGATCTCTGCTCTGACTTTCCTTTACCTGTAGAGGGCATCTCTGCTCTGAAAGAAGGAGATACTGAATGAGCTTCACGAAGGGAAAGAAAATAAATGTGAATTTCATGCAGAAGCAGAATTCTGCAACTGCTTGTGGAAAACTTGGTATAACCATGTGATTCCCTCTGCTCATCAGAGGTGTTTCCAAGGGATGGTCTGTTGTATTTTGTCAGTTTTTTCTGTCCCTTCATGTCACTGTTCTTCCTTGGGTGTGATTAGACCTGTCTGGTTCTGTGTTAGGTGCAAGGAGCAGAGGAACAAAGCTGAGGATGGCCTTCTTCTGTTCTGGGTCTTCTTTGTTTCCTATAAGCCACATTCCCACCTTTACCCTGATGGACACACCCCCTTTTAAGGACTCAGTGCTGGGCTCACAGGCACACAGCCAAGAAGTGGTACTTGGAGATAGGCCCAGTTTCCTTGAGGTCTCTAGGATGCAGTGCTGCAGCCCATGGTCTGTTCCAGCAGGTCTGCAGGAAAGGGAGGTCCTAGAGTCAGGATTTCAAGTGTGATGTGGATCTCCGCATCAGCATCAGGAGACTGTCTCTCCAGCAGCTCTTTGGGGGATTTAGTTTGGGTAGAACTTTACAAGCATATTTGGTAACTGAGCCCCCTTAAAAGCCCAGTGAAAAGCCAGGTCAAGTCTATCTTGGCCCCAGCCCGATGGAACATTAACTTGTAGGGCTATTTCTCACTTGGGCTTTTCAACACAGGTTCTCTTGTGCTTGAAGAGACCCACGCAGGGCTCAGCCTATTCTGCTGTGTGGGGAATCTCAGAGCCCATAACTGTTAGGGTCAGCTATACAGTCACCATCAGCCCCAGCATGCTTATCTGGGAGATAAGTTTGCTGCTTCTGCCTCCAACTTTGCTTATTCTCTTTGATCCCTTAAAAAACCCTTCGAAGTGCTTCAGATGTCAGGCGCTCTGCTAACTCAAAGTATGAATTCCCTCTCTCTTCCCTTGTTGCCTGCCAGGGACAAGCAGAACCCCAAATTTAAGGAGAAAGTAAGTTTCAACTCCTGTCCCCTTTAAACTCAGGTTGAAAAAACTGTAATTGGTGCGCTCGGTACCAGTTTTCTTTCATAAATCTCCCTTGATGGTTTATGGTGTAGAGAAAGTGGAAAAGCAGGCTGGAGAAAGGTTAGATGTCCAGAAAAGGTATCCTGAGCTCAGAGGGAAGGCTCATCCATGTCAGATTCTGTGCCGACAACCTGCACCTTTGTACAGAGGGTGCTTTTGGGAGGCAGAGTGGGAGGAAATTCAACCCTTACAAATTATATCTGGTCAGAAGAGACTCGACCTTCTCCCCCATTTGTCTGACCCTCAGGCAAAGGAATTGTGAAGAGGGTTGAGTGCTTAGGTGCAGAAGGCTTGGAGTCTCAGAGGAGAGTGGTCCTGCCTAACAGCATCATTAGGCTTTAAGCAAGAGATTATGGCCTGGAGCATTCCGTCATGGTGTTGTTCCCACAGAGCAGGGGAATGGGAAGGAGTTTGGATGCCCAGAACCCTGCCGTGGACCAAACTGAGCCAGACTCAGGCCACGATCTGCACCTCTGCCTGCCTTTGAGATGCCATCATACTCATCAGAGGCAACAGACATATTTTTGGTCCACACATGTGTGTGTAGGCAGATGTGTGTGCATGTGTGTGTGTGTTGATAAAAATAGTGTGGTAGACAAGAGACTAGAAGAGTAAGTTGAAGTCAGAGTGGAAGAATGCCAGGTGTCTAGCACCTAGAAGTCCAGGAGAAAGTGCGGTGTCAACGTGGGGCTTTATGCCCAGTCAGGGTCACTTGAAATAAAGGCTCTTGACTACCTTCTAAGAAAGGTCAGAAGCCAGGAGGTGTGTGGACAGTATGGGCTTTGACAAGTGGCATCACCTTCCTTGCAGAGAGCTGTGAAGGGGATCATGACAGCAGGCCCCCGTATCCTGGCTGGGCTGGTTGTGGGGCAGTGTCTGTGAAGCACTAAACGGTGGCCTTGGCAGCAGCAGTTTCTTTTTTTTTTTTTTTTTTTTTTTGGTTTTTGGTCCACACCCATTTGACGCTCAGGGGTTACTCCTGGCTATACGCTCAGAAATCACCCCTGGCTTGGGGGGACCATATGGGACACTGGGGGGATAAAACCGCGGTCTGTCTGCTTGCAAGGCAGACACCTTACCTCTAGCGCCACCTTCCCAGCCCCGGCAGCAGCAGTTTCTTTAAGTAAATTCCAGGCTGCCTGTCAGGGCATGATCCTTCACAGCCGAAAAGGAACCTGGCGCTGACCACTCCAGGCTAGCAGTGAGATCCACTTTGGCCTAATGAGCTATGCAGTTCTTTGAGAAAATTCATTATGGTTTACAAGTGAGGGAAACAACTGGCAGATCAAATAACCTTCTCACAGTGATAGGGCCTGTCACTGCCATCCGGAGTCTCTGCTGATGTCAGCCTGGGTGCTGCCCATCTCTTGACACAGTGGTTTTGAGAATGTCCAGATACACAAATGTCCCTGAACCCAGCAGCAGAGACACACAAGATAGATGAGGATGCAGTGACGGGACCAAGTGTCCCTGAGAACACACAGCACTTGAAAGTCCCCATTCCACTAATCTCACGTACATCCCAGCTACCTTGTCTTGGGGATACTCAGGTCTAGAGATGCTCAAAATCTGGAAATACCTGATCCCTCTCAGGCTCGAATCCTGCCCACATTCCTCCCAATTCTTGCTCTCCTCTCTGCTTTCTCCTCCCTTCTCTGCTCTGTCTTTCCTTCTCTCACTCCCCTCTTCTCTGACACTCCTTTCCCCACATGATATCCCTTTCTGTTTTCTTCTTCCTTCTCCATTTTCCTTCCTTGCTTTTACCCAAAACAGCAATGTTTGGCCCAGCCCTTTCTGAGACTTTTGTGAGGGAAGCTCCTTTGTACATGTATGGAGTGCATAGTCTTAAATACTGATCGTTCAGACCAACAGTGTCCATTAAAGTGTCTCTTGTGTCCATTAAAGGAAAAGAAACAGAGCAGCACCAGGGTGAAGATAGAGCACAGCAGGATACCACTTGCCTTGTGTGCCTGTATTTGATCCCTGATACCACACAGGGTCTGCTGAGCACGAAGCTAGGAGTAAGCCCTGAGCAGTGCTGGTGTGACTCCAAAACCCAAAAGAGAAGCAGAAAGAATACCCATCAGGCATGCAAACCTCGGAACCCCCTTTTGTCACATCAGAGCATTGATGTCTCTGGCCCATGTATCCCGTGAGCAGAAATTCAGAGCTCTCATCCTAAGGACAGTCATGGGCCCTGTGCCTTTTGGTGGGGTATGTGGTACTCTGCGTGTGTCTACAGAATATATGTGTCAGATGGACAAGGACTATCTGCTGTCCTGTGAGAGTTGTGGGACTCCCCAGCATGCCTGGGGGTGGGGACACTGATGGCAGCCACTCTCCCATGCCTTCTTCACAGAGCCTCTGGAATCTCCCCCACAATACACAACCCCTGAGCCTGCCCCCCCCCCCCCCCAGGCTTGTAGCTCCTGCCGCTGGTTCCCTTCAGGTGAAGAAAGAGCCTAGACTTCTTACTCTTGATCCAGCTTGGTCCCTGCTTTGCTTCTGGTCATTAAGAATTAGCCCCTTAACCTCCCATTGCCTCAATGACTCTCTAGTAATCTCTCAAGTGTTGGTTGGGAATCAGAATAAATGAATGCCTGTGGCAGCATATGCCTGATGCTCAGAAAAGTAAGCTCTGGTTTCCACTTGCAAGTTTGCAATTCGCCACAGACTCTTGCAACCAAGGAAGGAGCCCTGTTGAGTGTAAATCTGTTTCCTCTATGTTGCTTGAGGAGTCTTTAGAGAGTGTGCTTTGTGACACCCCCACCCCTCAATGAAATCTTTTCCACACCCTTTAAATCAGGGCTCCAGCCTTTATCACTCCCTCCAGGATGACTCATGGTTTCTAATCACTAAGAGACAAGATACTATCCAAAAGTGTTACAGTACAGACATAGAGTGTCACAGTGAGTTCCTAGACTTGGCCGAAGAACCACCTGGATATGTGTGGCATTACTCGTTTTGTACATCTGCACAGACAGATGGGCTGAAGTAGTGTTTGTGTCATGATGCACAATGGCTGGACCCTGTGAGGTCATCACGGCCCATGTCCCCATTGCTGTCCTGGAGAGTTGGGCCTTCATGCCAAGATATTTCCCTAGAGCTGGGGCTGGAGAGATAGCATGGAGGTAAGGTGTTTGCTTTGCATGCAGAAGGATGGTGGTTCGAATCCCAGCATCCCATATGGTCCCCTGAGCCTGCCAGGAGCGATTTCTGAGCATAGAACCAGGAGTAACCCCTGAGCGCTGCTGGGTGTGACCCAAAAACCAAAAATTAAAAAAAAAAGATATTTCCCTAGAGCTGCTGCACCCACTGCTACCAATGGGGCTGTTGCCGAGACATGCTGAGCAGCCCGTGATCGTATGGAAACATTCCCCCAGGTTCCATCCAGACGCTGTTCACCAGTCTGCCCAGCTCCTCTGCACTCTGAGAAGGGAGCTGAGCTTGTCCAGCCACCTCTTCTCCCAGGGTTTTTCTGAATGCTTGTCTGTGGGCCTGCTGCCCACCTCCTGTGAGGTCAGCCGAATCCAGAATATATTAATCTAAAACAAATTTGGTACCTAGCAGTTAATAAGGCTAAGTTTCAGAACTGGTCTGTTTTTTTCTGAGGGTGTAGGGGATGACATTGGGCTGCTATACTTCACACAAATTTTGAGAGTGCCACAAAGGAATTAGTTGGGACCAGGCTATCTGGCAGTGTTTGCCACCATTATTTTCTTTTGGAGTTTGGTGGAGGAAACCAGGCCATTTTTCTGCAGGGAATAAAACACCTTAAACACTTTTAAGAGAGGTTAGAGGATATATGAAAAGGAATATTCACAGATATTTTGAATAGTTTTCAGCAGCCGCTTCCCAAATGTCCACACAAGACCATCTGGGTTCTTCTAATTCTCTGTACAAAGCCTACCAGCTTCAGGCCACTGAGGGACTCTGAACACCAGGTGGCGCTGCAGTTACACTGGAACTCTCCCCTCCCTGCTGCTGATTGTGCCCGCGGCTTCTCACTGCCTTGCTCTGTGATTCAGAGGCTACTTCTCTGCCTCCCTTAATGTCTCCAGGTGGAATACATCCCCTCACAGCCATCCTTAGTAAAGAAATCTATTCTTGCTTCAGCTGAAGTTTTATTCAGATATGTGCTGGTATGGGATTTACCATTCACTTTTGTCTTAATTTTTTTTGTTTGGGGCCTACATCCGGGATACTCAGAGGTTACTCCTAGCTCTGTGCTCAGGGGACCATCTGAGATGCTGGGGATTGAACTCAAGTTGCCGTATGCAAGACAAATACTTTGCTTGCTGTGCAATTGTTCTTGCCCCAAATACCATATTTTAAACCGCAACAAAAGATTATTAGTACATTTGTTGAAAGTTTAGATAGATGCATGTAAAATACCGAATACTTGAATTTCTAGATTGTCCACTACTTTTTAACCTGTTGGTGTTCTCTGTAGGCACCAGTAATTTGCAGCTCACTGTCTTTTCGCTGCTGGACACATGGGCATGTAGCTTCTTTCAGAGCTGTGTACCAGTGTTTGGTCTCACAGAATTAAGTCGCATAGCAACTGGTAAACATGGCTCGCATTCCAGTGAAGAAGGAATGGAATCAACATCAGATTAACTGAAATTGTACTCTAGTTGAACATCTATAAAAGAAATAGAGATAACAGGCTCAGTAATACAAGAGAGTAGAAGTAGAACTAATCCAATTGGCATCTTTAAGCTTTAAGTTAGAGGAGCTGATGTTGTGAATACATGGGGTGTCGGGTAGGGCAATTCTCAGGGCTGGGGCAAATGCCTTGTGTTTGAGGGCCCTGAGGTTCGCCTCCAGCCACTCACCCACATCAACTGAGTGATGCACCACACAGAGGCTGGCTGGATCAAGAATATACAGCTTGCAGAGAGATTCCTCTCAGTTTTAAGTCACTGTGCTCTGCCTTTGGGAAGAGAGTTGACACAGTTTCAGACCCTCCTACCACTTCCAGAGGGTCAGGTTTGGATTGGTAACTGGAATTTATGAGGTGCAGCTTTGGGGTTTGGCATTTTAGAAGCCTCTTGGGCTGCATTGTTCTTTTCAGAGAGTAAGCAGCCTTCCCTCCCCATGATCATTGCCCGAATGGGATGCCATTTTGCCATAAAGCCAAAAATCCTGCTTTATGGATTCACAGGCCAGAAGCCTAGTTAGTCCATGATCAGGGAGCATGTGTGGTCAATTCTTTGGGGACTTCTCCAGCTCCTCAAAGCCTGAAGTTTTGTTTGGTTTGGTTTGGTTTTTGGGTCACTCACGTTGATACTCAGGGGCTATTCCTGGCTCTTTGCTCAGAAATTGCACCTGGCAGGTTCAGGGAACCATATGGGATGCCAGGAATGGAACCACCATTGGTCCTGAGTTGGCTGAGTGCACGCCCTACTGCTGTGCTAGCTCTCCGACCCCCAAACCTGGAACTTTTATCTGCCTCTTGCTGAATGGTGTAAGAAGAACTTGCTGGTTCCTGTTTTTTTTTTTGTTTTGTTTTGTTTTAGAAAATTGATAGAAAAGATAACCTCTAAAGTTCAACAGATTCTTTTAACTTCTTCCCTTGATTAAGAAATGCTTCCATTTTGGAGGCTAGAGATAGGACAGCAGGTAGGGGGAAAAAGGAAATGCTTTCTTTTTTTTTTTTTTTTTTTTTTTTTGGTTTTTGGGCCACACCCTGTGACGCTCAGGGGTTACTCCTGGCTATGCGCTCAGAAGTTGCTCCTGGCTTCTTGGGGGACCATATGGGACGCCGGGGGATCGAACCGCGGTCTGTCCTAGGCTAGCGCAGGCAAGGCAGGCACCTTACCTCCAGCGCCACCGCCCGGCCCCAGGAAATGCTTTCTTAATGCATGTTATTTTTATTGTGTTGTTTTTTGGGCCCAACTTACATGTACTCAGAACTTACTCCTGGCTTTGTCATGGTTTTTTTTTTTCGTTTATGTTTTTGTTTTTTGCCTTTTGGGCCATACCCAACAGTGTTCAGGAGCTACTCCTGGCTCTGTACTCAGAAATCACTTCTGGGAAGTTTGGGGGACCATATGGAATCAAATCAAACCCAGGTCAGCCTCGTGCTAGGCAAATGCTCTACCTGCTATACTGTTGCTCTAGCTCTGTCCTGGAGTTTGAACCTGTGTCGGCCGCATGTAAGGCAAGTGTTTTTACCTGCTGTATTATCTCTCTTACTATACAAGATAGAATAAAATTACATCTTGTTTTGTATATTAATTTTATTTATTTATTCTTGGGAATTTGGGGACCATACCTAGAGGCACTTGGCTCTTACTCAGAAATCACTTCTGAGAGGTTTAGGGGACCATATGGGATGCCAAGGATCTAACCTGGGTTGGCCATGTGCAATGCAGACACCCTACCTGCGGTGCTATATCGCTTTGGCCCCAATTTTATATTTAACTTATATGTTAGTAATCAAATAAAATTAGTGGATGTAAAAGTATAGAATTCTGAGCTTTTTAACATTTTTTTTTTTTTACTTTTGGGTTATACAAGGCAGTGTATAAGAGCCTACTCCCAAGCTTGGTGCTCTGAGATTGATTACTCCAGGCTCAGGGACCCTGTGGCTCAAACTTGGCCACTTGCAGGTAGAGCATGTGCTTAACCCATTGAACTGTCTCTCCAGCCCTCAGATTTTTTAAATGTGTTTAATTGCGGTGTTTAATTTTCTTGTGCATGGAAGCACAAGTTTCAGAAAAGTGACTCCATTGTGGGGAAGAACTTTGGTGTTTACATGATTCTGTGAGGAAAGTAACTATGTAAATGCATGAGCTAACAATTCCAATTCAGAAGCAGGAGCCTGTTTAAGACTGAGCTGAAGACCTGGCCCTAGAGGAGGTGTGGGACCATCTCGGGAAAGGAAAGAGGGATCTTATGCAGTGGTGCCAGAGGGGTGACCTAGAGGCCCTGCTTAGTTGGTGGAGGGGTGCGGAGCCTGGTAGATCTTGGAGAAAGGCTTCTGCAGAGCTCTCAGACCCTCATGTGATGCCCACAGAGATGCCCCTTTGCTGGTCTGTCTGTGACCCTTGATGCTGGATGAACCAAAGCCTCTAACTGTTGAGGTGCTCACACTACCTTCCCACCTCCCTTTTCTCTCTCTTGCTCATAGGTGGCTGGAAGTGCAGGCTGCTGACCTCACCTGCACCCAGCACTGGCTGCAGAACCTCCGGCTCCTTCGAGAGTCCATCTGGCCTGGGGGCACCTTGCCCAAGGGCCCTCGTCCGGTGCGGACCCCGGAGCAGAAGGCAACCACCGAGAAGCAGGCATTGTGCAGCCTGATGGGAATTGTACCAGGTGTGGACCCAAGTTCCCCACCATACCACCCCATCCATTTCTGGGGGTGGGAGGGGGCACACCATAGCTGCCCTCCCTGCCAGAGTCACTTGCACAGCTGAGTTTCATTCCTCAGTGCACTATACTCAGGGAGAGGGTGGAAGAGGCCCAATGCAGAGAAGACCAGAAAGCTCTGTGCACCCCTAGAGGCAGCTTTGTTCCAGGTCAGCTCCGTGTTGCACCAAGGAAGGCTGCAGTCATTCCTGGGGATGTTCAGCTGGCATCTAGGTCAGAGCGTGGAGAGGTAGGAATGCCGGCCCCAAGAGACAGGACGGCAGTGACCCTGGTGGGCCTGCATATCTCAAGCTATGTCCAGTAGGTGTGTCCAGGCCCTTTTTGAGTTTCCTCATGGGAGCAGCAGACGAATCCGGATCCTCAGGCAGGGTCCCACAGCTTTTGTTTGCTCCACAGACTTGGTTCTCTGGCTGCTCCACCAGGACAAGTGGGAGCAGAGCTGGAGCCTCGTGCTCAAGTCACTGAAGCAGCCCCTGATCAACAGGTAGGAGGGGTGCCCACACATGGCCAGGGTGTCACCCTAGCCCCATGCCCCCTTCAGAATAGGACAGTTTGCCCATGGTCACTTGGCCATGTCAGGAGGGGGAACTTACTAAGGCTTCCTGGGAAGATGCCTGCAGGTACTTGCTGCTCCTGGTGGCATCATGTGCAGGAAAGTACTTCCCTGCAGGCTCCCCAACCTCCTCAGAGGATTGTTCCAAGGGAGTGGGTCTGGGCTTCCACCTTGGGCTGCCCTTCTTGCACAGGGACTCCAGACTTACCAGCCCCATGACCCCTGTTGTGTGGTTGGCACTGCTGTTCTAGGAGCATCAATATTCCTGAAATATTAAGCTCTGACACAGCTCTGCTGGGGGTGGGGGGGTACAATTTGCCAGTGCTTCGTAAAAGTGCTAGGATGGGGGTCCAAGCTGGGGTGAGGGTCACAAGCAGGACCTCGAGTCCCTCACCCACTCTCTGTTTCAGGCATTTGGTTTTCTGCCTTTGGGACATTGTACTGGAAAGCTTGGATCTCCCGGTCTCAAGGTCTGCTGTCAACACCTCAGATACCTTCAAGAAGAGTGTCACCCCCTAGTTGGCATGAGTGGGCTTCTGGCGCTGTTAACAGGCTGGATATGCTAATATGCTGATATGCTGGATTTTGGTACAGTTCCACGGGTCCCACTGGAGCTAGAGACAGGCTGCCTATATCTATCATGTGCATCTCTGTTTCTAGAACATTCTTGTGTTCAGTCACAAGGGAAGGGGAGAGGATGCTGTGAGGTAGAGGTGTGAGACCCTCTGGCTTCACCCTTATATCAGGCTTCCTGGGAGCAGGAGTCCCGTGAGCGCCCTTCTTGCCCCTATCGGGTCCTCTGTGTTCCTCTGTCCCATGCCACATATACAGCCCACAGATGGCCCTGCAGGCTGCTCTGGGATGTCTGCTTCAGATCAGTGGGTGTCCACTGATAGGGTGTCTCCCTATCCTCATGTCCCTTGCTCAGGCCTTCACTGAGGTCCCTCATGACCTACTGTCTCCCTTAGGGAGCGCTATATAGGAGGAGCACTGTCCCCTCAGAGCCCAGCACAGTGGCTCCAAACATCTGCTGATGGGGCAGTCCCTGACTCACGGAACTCCCATCCAGTCCTCCTGCCCTGGACCACTCAGGGACTGCCAGAGACTAAGGCAGAACCCTTCACACATGTAACCCCACCCCAGATTTACCTGTAACTTTACCTGCAAGACCCTCCCCTTCCTGGGAGGGGTCTTGGGGAGATTATAAAAGGTTTGGCCTCAGGGGCAAAAGGGGATTGAGATTTGTCTGGATGCAGCATGGAGGAGAAAACAGGAGAAGGAGATGGCTGAGAAATAAGGTACAATGCAGGGCTGAATAAGGATCCAGCATAAATGATTATGTTAGGCCACACACATGTGGTGGCTAGGGCATGAATAAAGCTGCTATTTCCTGAAGCCCGTGTGGATGGTTTACTCACCTCTACCTGAACCCAGATACCCGCCGGCTGGGGGTTGCAGAAACCCACGTGGCTTGGGACTGCAGAGAAAAGCCTCCATCACCATCGACCTCCATCTGGCTCCATCCTGCGGGCCTTCTTTATTATTTTAATCAACACCCCCACATATTGTGTGTGTGTGTGGGGGGGGCACAGACAGCAAGTCCTCACAACCTGAAGCAGCTTTGCAGTGTATCTGACTTCTTCCCTTCCTGACCTTGCCCTCACTCGTCCTCCACCCTGACCCTGTCCTTGCACCGTCGACTGCTCATCCATCCCAGCCCACCAGGCTCTGAGACAGTCTCAGTGACTAAACCAGGATGTGCCTTCCTGTGCTATCCTCATCCACAGTGCTGGACCTTGCGGCCTTAGAGCCAAGTGTCTCAGGGCAAAGGGTACTGACTTGGGGACTGAATGAGGCTGATAACATGACCCTTAGTGAGTTTCTGTCCCCTCCATGTGCTGGGTGTGCTAGCAATGTGAGTCTGGATGTTGGGGATGGGAGCACACAGTGCCAAGATTAAAAGGCTAGGTCTTCCACACCAGGTCTGTGCAATCTCCAGACCATAACACTAGGCTCTCTAAAGAAAAGGGGCCTGATCGGTTCTCTTATCCCAGGCCCGTGCTTCCTGCCTAAGCTATCTCCTGCCCTTAAAACAAAACTAAGCTTTCTAAATAAAGCATCCTGATCTGAAAGCAGTTCTCAAAAATCCTCCTTAGCTACATCTAGCCAGCCCTTCTCTACCAGCCCTGTCTCTTGTGCTCCCTGAAAGTCCTTGATCCAGCTACCCCCTGGCACAAACCCAAACCCTTGTACCTCAGGGCCACTTTCAAAGCCTTTTGGAAAAACCTTTAGGCCAGATATAAGCGCTGGATCTAAAACCTTGTCTAACTAGCTGGATGAGCCCTGTCCGTGATGGTAGCCAGAACATTCTTCAAAGACAGTAAACTTGAAGGACTGGTAGCTGACAGCCTCCAGCTCTCCGGGGCCGAAGAACTGCAGCTGGACCTGTCCTCAAAGCTGTGGGAAGGTAACTCCCACATCTAGGGCCGATGGACTGGGGAGGATGGGACTTAGGCCCGGAGAGTCAAGTTGCAGGGCCTGAGGAGGGATAGGTGGAGGGTCAGGACAGTTTACTAGGTAGGCAGCTGCATCACATGCAGGGCCTCGGTAACCCACCCCATCCATCCCTTTGTGGGGTGCAGCCCCAAGACTCATTCCGAGGAGCAAGGGCCTCGCTCTGTGGGACTGGAGCACCCTTGGAGTCGGACCCAAAGCGCGAGTGGAGACCTGGCACACCGAACTGCCTACAGCACAGGCGAAGTGGAGACACCCGCAACCCGCACACTCCTGCCCAGATGTCCATGGACCCGATCTTCTATCTCCACAGCTTCATAGGTTCCAGGGTTACAGAGAATGTGCTCCACACCGAGGTGCTGTCCCGGAGGACAGCATAGGAGAGACCCCAGAACCCAACCAGGATCCTCATGCGTGTCCCCTGCAGTGAGCCACAGGTCGTTTGCAGGGGTCACCTGAAACCCAATCGGTGTCATTTCCTGTGAGGTCCTTTTTTTGTTTTTGTTTTTGTTTTTGGGCCACACCTGGCTTTGCTCAGGGGTTACTCCTGGCTGTCTGCTCAGAAATAGCTCCTGGCAGGCACGGGGGACCATATGGGACACCGGGTTGTTACACACAATGCACGGCTTTGGTCTGTGATAACGCTTGTACACTACTGATTAAAAAGAGTAATGTAGATTAGAGATGTTTGGGGGGGATAGAGAGTAAAGGAATAAAAAAGAGCTTTGGTAGGGATGTGGGAAAGGGCACGATACATAATAAAGATTCTGGATACGTAAAAAGTAACATAACAGTAGGAATGCACCCCCGCGCGGTTCTGCAGTTTTGGGATGCAAAGGGCGGGATTTCTCCCCCGCCTCCCCCCAGGGCCCGATTAACCAGGCGTGGCCCTGAAGACCCACCAGGTTTGGGGGGATCTTGGCCCCCTGGACTAGGAGTTCAGCCCAGGGGACCTGTGGCTAGCTGTCCTGCCCAGAGCCCCCCACATACCAGTCAAACACCCAGAAATCCTGGCATGTGGAGTGGTCTGAGCCCAGCCGTGCCTCTGCAGTTTTGGGATGCAAAGGGCGGGATTTCTCCCCCGCCTCCCCCCAGGGCCCGATTAACCAGGCGTGGCCCTGAAGACCCACCAGGTTTGGGGGGATCTTGGCCCCCTGGACTAGGAGTTCAGCCCAGGGGACCTGTGGCTAGCTGTCCTGCCCAGAGCCCCCCACATACCAGTCAAACACCCAGAAATCCTGGCATGTGGAGTGGTCTGAGCCCAGCCGTGCCTCTGCAGTTTTGGGATGCAAAGGGCGGGATTTCTCCCCCGCCTCCCCCCAGGGCCCGATTAACCAGGCGTGGCCCTGAAGACCCACCAGGTTTGGGGGGATCTTGGCCCCCTGGACTAGGAGTTCAGCCCAGGGGACCTGTGGCTAGCTGTCCTGCCCAGAGCCCCCCACATACCAGTCAAACACCCAGAAATCCTGGCATGTGGAGTGGTCTGAGCCCAGCCGTGCCTCTGCAGTTTTGGGATGCAAAGGGCGGGATTTCTCCCCCGCCTCCCCCCAGGGCCCGATTAACCAGGCGTGGCCCTGAAGACCCACCAGGTTTGGGGGGATCTTGGCCCCCTGGACTAGGAGTTCAGCCCAGGGGACCTGTGACACCGGGATTCGAACCAACCACCTTAGGTCCTGGATCGGCTGCTTGCAAGGCAAACACCGCTGTGCTATCTCTCCGGGCCCTCTGTGAGGTCCTTTTAACACCCAGGTTGTGTGGGCCCGGATGGATTGCACTGCTGAGAGGTGGCGCTGGGGCCTGAGGCAATCAGAACCTCCTCTGTGGAGATTTGAGCACATAGAGGGAAGCCAGGTGGGAGCTTACAGACCGGCAGCCTCATGGCAACTCAGGGGTTGGCACCCAGGAAGATGCATGCTAGGATGGGGCCATCACCCCGGAGAGGAAAATATTGATCCTGGGGAAGAGGCCTGATTCCCGGGGGTGTGGTCAGTGGAGGCTCCTCCCATTCGTGGGACTAGGCTGTGCTGAGGCTCCTCCCACCCACATGACCTCAGGCATGTGCTGAGGGTCTTCCCACCCAGGTTACTGCAGACTTGCTGCCACCCACCCACCCATGTGACTAAGTGATGGGTTTCGGGCCCTGTCACCCATGTGAGGGGCTTGTGTTTGATGCTCCATACACTCCCAGGACCACAGGACATGTGGCAGCTCCTGTCTACAGGGCGGGGAGGGACCCTGTGGTCCAGGTACCCCCCTTCACCCATGGAAGGGGGATATGCCCCCAGGGAAACTGAGATTCTGCGCCCCTAGTCTCAGGCCATCAAGCTGGGGTATGGAAATAAGTAGGGTGAAGGTTATTCTAGATCCTTCTCCCGCCTCTTCCTCCTCCCCTCTCTCCTCCCTTCTCTCCCACCAGCCCTTGTTAGATTTCATTTGACACGTATGAAAACCAGGCATTCAGCAATGATCATGGGCGGCATAGATCATTGGCATGAGATTTGTCCAAGAATAAAGTCAGTGGGAGCTAGGGCGAACGTCCCAGAACCTCGAGATTCTCTGGCCCGGCCCAAGGAGGGATTTGAGCCCTTCGAGGACAGTTCGCCTTTGTCCGAAGCTGCAAGGTCACAGATGCATCTCTGCCTGTTGCATCCCAGTTGGCCTCGACCACGTGTCACCATGTCGCGCGTGCATGGCCCTTTATTACATCACCTGCTAGGTCGCTGTAAACCTGGTTCCAGCGCCTTGTTCTCTGGAAGGTCCCCAGGGGCATCGATGTCATCAGCGGTGAACAGGTGGACAAGAGCCACTTTTGTGCTGTGAATAAATCAAACCTAAAAGGCCACAAAGGGCGCCCAAGACCTCCCGCTCAGGCCGATGTATGCGAAGAGAAGCCAGCAGGTGGCAATATTGTCTTAACCATGGAGCGAACCGCGCCAATCTGGGCTGCCTTTGACTGTCTTTCCTGGGCCGGACGCACTAGCAATCCTGCTATGAAGGGTGAATCTGAAGAAATTGTGCACCCAGCCACTCGTGACGTTCTGAAGAAAAGCCGCGCTCAGCTGTCTATTGGATGGAAAGGCTCCGGGGAAGGAACCAATATTCCTGAGTTCGTGTTCGGATTGCCCCATCACTGCAGTAGAGATCCTGGAGAAACTGAATTCTACCAGGTTGCAGGTGACATTCATCTAGGTCAGACTCTGAAGTCGTGGTGGGTTTAGGATTCAGGACTGGGTAAAGGCAAAAGCCCCTGACCTGAACACACTGACCCTAAAGAACCATTGGGGTCACCCCATATCAGAAAGTCATAGTCTGGGCTGTACAACATAATTGTCCCGGATGGATTCTACCCAAGGCAACCAATAGGATCTCCCAAACCTGCTGGGAGGGAGGGATTCCCGAGTGGAGAGTCAGGAGTAACTCGCTGGGTGTGGCCCCACATCAAAATAAAAGGCACTGTGATAGAAGGAGTTCTGTAGACTTCACCCTGCTTGGTGGACTTTCAAGTCAGTGATTCTAAATTGTGCTCAGGTGGATGGGGGGTGTTGGTAAACGGTCCCCCAAGGGACAGATCTATCTGCTCAACAGGGATGAAAGATGAGGCTAAGGGGTAACTGGAGAACTCCAAGTAGAGGAGGACACAAGGACAGACGCCAGAAGGACCATGTCTACATGGGGTTCAAAGCACTCTACAAAACAACCTTGGTGACCAAGCTTGGAGTTGCTAACTAGAGAAGCATTTGTTTATACACCCTTGGATGGAAACACCACTAATGGCTTCAAGGGCAAGGAAAGACCTAAAGGGAGCAGCACTAAACAGTGGCTGGATTTAACCTTGACCCAGAGACATCTTTCTGAACCAGAATACAGCAAATTTCTTAGAATGCAAACATTTTTAGGTGGAAACAGGAAGGAGCACGCTTTATTTCATGGGATGAAAATGCTTAGTAAAGGTACATTGCGGGGCCGGAGAGATAGCATGGAGGTAGGGCATTTGCCTTGCATGCAGAAGGATGGTGGTTCAATTCCCAGCATCCCATAAGATCTTCTGAGCCTGCCTGGAGCGATTTCTGAGAGTAGAGCCAGGAGGAATAACCCCCTGAGCGCTGCCGGGTGTGATCCCCCCACCCAAAAAAAAAAAAGAGAAGGTACATTGCTAACTAACTTAGTGTCACTTTGCATTTATCCACACAAAGAAGCAAACACCGGTTAGAGGGGACAGGAGCTTTCTGGCCCTACTACTGCTGCCTGTGAGTCGTTGGGGCCTTGAGGAACTGACCAGCTTGGCACCTGCAGGGTCTGTGGAGGGTTTTGACACACTTTCTCAGAGGAACAGTGTTTGCTGGTTTCAATTTTCTCTTTGGGGTGGGGAGGGCATAGCCTGGAGTCAGGGTTCAAGCCTGCACTGCTGCATTAAAGCACATGTTCCTTCACTTTGGCTCTGATGATTTTACTGTCTATCTCAGCCTCCTGCCACAGGAGTGCCCACTGCTCATGGAGCAGGCAGAGCCCTCAGGGACCGTCTTCTCAGGAGGTGAAAACCACTGACACAAGCAACAGAACACAGGTGCCCTGCAAGACTTTGGTAGCAGGAGGTGGCAAAAAGGCTCACTGCATGGGGCCTGTGACTGTATGCTTGGAGTCAAACTGGCCCATATCCCAATACTGCTCTCTAGGGACCTTGGCACAGTGGTAGGGCGTTTGCCTTGCACGAGGCTGACCTAGGACGGACTTAGGTTTGATCTCCTGGCATCCCATATGGTCTCCCAAGCCAGGAGTGACTTCTGAGTGCATAGCCAGAGTAACCCCTGGGCATCACTGGGTGTAGCCAACCCCCCCAAATAAACCAATGCTGTTCTCCAAGCAGAAAATAGCCCTCCCTTCTCTTGCCTTCCCTTCCCTTAATTCCTTTCTCTTCCCCTCCCTCCCTCCCTCTCTTCTTCCCTCCCTTCCTTCTTCCCTTCCTTCCTTCATTCCTTTTATCCTTCTAATCTTCCTTCCCTCCCTCCCTCCCTTCTCTTTCTCCCTCCCTTCATTCCTCCCTTCCTTCTCTCTCTTCCTCCCTCCCTTCTTTCTTCCCTTCCTCCTTTCCTTCCTCCCTCCCTTCCTCCCTATCTTTCTTCCCTCTTTTTACCTTTCCTCCCTTTCTTCCTTCCTCCTTCCTTTCCTCCTTCTTCTCTCCCTTCTTCTCTTCCTATTTTCCTCCCTCCCCTTTTTCCTTTCTTTCCCTTTCTCCCTCCCTCCCTCCATCCATCCCTTCCTTCCTTTCTTTGTTCCTTCCTTCCTTCCCTTCCTTCCTTTTCTTCCTTCCTATCCTCCTTCCTTCCCAGGTGCTGGTAGTTTTCTGGTCTGCATGCTCTGAAGTGATACCCAATGTCCTTTATATCTGAAGCCCCTATCCAGCCTTCTGCTCCATAAGCTCCTGATTTATAGTTTGACTGAACCTTCTAGTAAACAGATGATGAGCAAGAGTCAGAGAGGGAAAGTCTGTCTGGATGATGAAGGAATCTTTTATGCTGAGTGAAGTAAGTCAGAGAGAGAGAGAAAGATGCAGAATGATATCACTCATCTATGGGTTTTAAGAAAATGAAAGACATTCTTGCAATGATAATTTTCAGAGAGGAGGGCTGGAAGTTACAGCTCACCTCATGAAGCTCACCACAAAGAGTGATGAGTTTAGTTAGAGAAATAACTACATTGAGAACTATCCTAAAAATGAGAATGTATGAGGGAAATAGAAAGCCTGTATAGAGTACAGGCAGGGGTGGGGTGGGGTGTGGAGGAGGGAGATTTGGGACACTGGTGATGGGAATGTTGCACTGATGATGGGGGGTGTTTTTACATGACTGAAACCCAACCACAATCATGGTTTAAAGATGTTTAAATAAAATATTTAAAAAAATCAAGTGTCCTAGAAATATTTTTTTTTCTTCTTTTTTTTTTTTAGAGACAGGGTCTCACTATGTTGCCCAAGCTGGAGTGCAGTGGCTATTCACAGGCGCAATCCCACTACTGATCAACACGGGAGCTTTGACCTGCTCCTTTTCCGACCTGGGCCGGTTCGCCCCTCCTTAGGCAACCTGGTGGTCCCCCGCTCCCGGGAGGTCACCATATTGATGCCGAACTTAGTGCGGACACCCGATCGGCATAGCACACTGCAGCCCAGAACTCCTGGACTCAAGCGATCCTCCGGCCTCAGCCTCCCGAGTAGCTGGGACTACAGGCCCACGTCACCACGCCCAGCAGAAATTTTTTTTTAATTGAAGAAAGATTCCACCTATTGGAATCTAGAGAGATAATACAGCAAGGAAGGCACTTGTCTTGCATTTGATGACCTCTTTTGAATAACTCCAGCACCCCATAAGATTTCTCAGAGTCCCCCCAGTAGTGATTCCTAAGCACAGAGCCAGGCCTAAGCCATGAACAGAGCTGGTGTGGCCCAAATGTGAACAAAATTTTAACCTTTCAAAAAAATTTAAGCTATGAATACTTGTTTTAGCATTTATTATTCAATAGTACCCATACCTTTATTGTATAAAATTGAAAATCATCAAATCAGAAAAACAGCCTTTTTATGGCGAGTGCTTCTAGCCAATCAGACGTAAGTGAATCTGTTGTTAATGAAAGACTTTACTTTTAGGTTTAGCCAGTCTTTAAAAGTGACTTTTCAGCCTGACTCCTGAGCATCCCTGATGAGTTCTACATGAAGCTAAGAGTGAAGTCATGTGTGCATGTTGTTGGAACCAATAACTTAGTCTTCCTCCTCCCATCTTAATGGAACATATCAAGAGAATGGGATTTATAGTAGTTTCCTGGAAGAGTGACTGTGACTGGAGGTAGGTGGAGATTATAAGGATATTGAAGTCATGGGGAAATGATAATAAAGCATGTTAGAGGAAGGTTCTGTGCATAGTGCTCTCCCTGTGCTTGCTGAGGTAGCATAATTGGACTGGGGGGAGGAGTCAGGGCAGGATTCCTTTTCATTGCATGAGCCTTCCAAACCAATATTCAAGCACTGTTTTCAGAGCCCCACCAGGGTGATGCCTAGAGAATGCCCACACCCCATTCACTCCACTAACCACCCTAGCTTTCCATGCTGCTGATGACAGTTAAGGATTGGCCCCCTAAGTCACTGAGATTCAAGTCTCACTCTGTCTTCATAACATCTGGCAATTTATTGGGGAGAGAGGATGGGAATTACTCTTCAGTAGTGCGAGGAATTGAACTCAGGGTCTTAAGCATCAAGGTAGGGAGTCCAGGACTCTTGTGTGTAAGTCTTAAGACCCTACCTCCTCTACAAACCACACACAACTTGTCCATCATGCAAGAGAAGGAGATGGTTATAACCTCAATGGGTATAGTTATAAAGGTGAAAATGGAGCACTTGGAAGGACCATTTTGAGGTTCCCTATGAGAAAGAGTGGAACTGGAGCAGAAAAGGGGCCACTGCAAATACTGAGGCCTGATGGAAAGATATCCTATGGCTTGACAGCTCTTGAAAATGAACTGCCTAGTGGAACTGTCCTATGCATGGCTCAGGATGAGCTAATACAGCCAGAGCAGCAGGGGTGCTCTGAGAAAGCTAAATATTGACATTCTCGTGATTAGTGCACTGCTCACATTTCCCTCTTGGGACCCCAGATTAATTTAAGTTGTGCCTGTTCAGGACCAGGAGCAAATTGCATTGGATGTAATGGACCCCACGAATGTTTCTTTAGGAAACATATCTAAGGTCCTTAGAGCCAAAGGAGATGGGAGGATGTGGAGAAAAGGAAATGAAAGAGAGATCTAAAGGCAATGATAGGGCTCCATCTTCTAACTATGCTTCCTTGCAGACACACACTTATGACAAACACACACATGAGTAATTTGTGATAGTATGTGTCTTAAAACTCTCAGAATAATCTACCTAAAGTAATGAAAATTCTTGTTTGCCTGGGATGGGGGAAAGATGAGTCTAGAAAAGGAAGTACATTAATTTCTTAGGATGTGGTTATCCAAGGGTAAGGGTTTGCCAGTTCTTAGTCACATCTTAGTGTGTGGTCATTCAAGCTGCCTGAGGGGTGACAGTCTTCCATGTGGCTCCCTTCAGAGAAGAGCATGCCAGGTGGGTGATGGCTCTGTTTGGCCTAAAACACATCCACATTAAACTCATGCCTCACCTCTTTGCCATGGCTAAGGTGTCAAGAATTTTGGGTGGGAGAGATCTGAGGGTGGAATCTATTCACTCTGGCAAACACCACCTTCCTATCCCACATGAGTCTCTAAGTTTGATCCCTGGGGCAGCCCAGGTGCATAGAGAGTGCAGTCACAGCATCTCCCAGAGCTAATGCATCTGCCCAGCAAGCACCACAGATATATATGTACTGTCTCTGCAGCCAGGGATGCAGACCTGGACAGCACCGCTGTGAGTACCAAAGAGACCCAGCATGGGAGTCTTGAGGGGTTCCGACTAAAGGCATGTGCACTCCATGCCCACCATGAGCACCATAGCCCAGTGGGTGACCTCAGTCATCAAAATTACAGCACAACAGGGAGACAATAGGGAGTTTCCGGGTGCAGCTCAGCTCTGCCAGTCCCTGGCACTCTTCACTAACTCCAAGTAGCAGCTAATGCCATAAACTGTAATGATTGTTTCACCTATAAAACGTGTTTCTCTTGGATGCAATCTAAACTACTTAAGGAGTCTTTCTATGTAATGGTTTAAGGCAGCAGCTTTATAATTCCTTTTTATAAGAACAGCTTCATACCTCTAATAGTATCTCACACACCATGTCCATCTCCCAAATACCACTATTCAGCCACCTAGTCTATAGACACACACCCCTCTGCACCTTCTGCAATGGTGAGCACAGTATTCTGGGCAGAGCTCAAAGGTTTGCTTTGTTTGCATTATTTCTTTGCTTTATCCTCCACACATGAGATAGTCTGTTATTTGTCTTTCTCTTGGCTTACCTCACTTCACAAGACCCCATCCAGTTCCATTGATGGCATCACAGAAGGCAATCTTCTCAGAGCTAAGCAGTATTTCATGTGTGTGTCAACTGTCATTAGGAATTGGGCTGTTTCCAGATCTTGGCTGTTGGAACAGTGCTACAATAAACACAGCTCGACACATATCTTATTTGATTAGTGGTTTGTTTGTGCATTTGTTGTCGTGTTGTATTCTTGTACCTCATCTGCCTCTGCTCAGGACTTACTCTTGACTCTCTGCTCAAGGATCACTCCTGGAGGTGCTGGGGATTCAAACCCAGGTCAGCTGCATATAAGGCAAACACCTTAACAGCAGATGAGTGTTTTGCTTTGTTTTGGTTGGGAGGACTCAAATCTAGTACTCCTTAGGATCTTCTGGCTCAGTGCTCAGAACCAGCTTTGAGGAATGCTTAGGTGACCATGTGATGCTAGAGATCAAACACAAGACACCAACGTACAAAGCATGGCTGCTAGTGCATCTCCCCTATACTCAGGGTATCATTCTTATAATCTTTGGTTTGATGTCTCAGAATGGTTATATGGTAGCTCTATCACTAGTCTTTTTGAAAGACTTTTTTGTTTGCTTTTTGGGCCACACCCAGTGATACTCAGGGGTTACTCCTGGCATTGCACTTAGAAATCTCTCCTAGCTTGGAGGACCATATGGGACGCTGGGGGATCGAACCGCAGTCTGTCCTAGGTTAGCGCGTGCAAGGCAAATGCCCTACCACTTATGCCACTGCTCTGACCCCTGAAAGACCTTTTTAATAAAGGCTGGACTAGTTTGCATTCCTGCCACTGGTATATATGGTTTCTTCCTCTCCACACCAGCACTGGGTTTTGAGCTCTGATATCATCCACTCTCACAAATGGATGATCTCACACAGAGATGCAATCCAGCATTTACATACATGTGAGCCCCCCCACACACACACACAAAGAATACTTAAGGGTGTGAGGCTACATTGTGTTATTTTATTTGTAGTTTTAATATAAATACTGATGGACACTTTTTCATGTGGCTGTTCCCATCTGCCTGCTTTCTTTACAGAAATGTCTAACCTTGGTAAAGGCAGAACTGTGGGTCCAATGCTCTCAGGGAAAAAGGGAGAGGTGACCTCAGGACTGACAGATGGAGGGCTTGAGAATAAATACCACAACCTCCCTTAAAACCTCAGAAAATGGTACCCAGCCCCACGCAGAGAGAACAGGCAGTTCAAGAATGTATTTGTGGATGTAACCATAACAAGAAATTGGATCCTTGTGGCCTCATTTGTTTCGAATGCTTTTCTCTAGTTAATTATCCGAGACCAGCTTGGGAAAGGCCTGAAACCTGCATTCAAGCTGAACATGAAGCACAAATACGTGTGAAAAGGCACAACTGGGCTTCATCTTCTCAATCTGGGAGCTGTGATTTGGGCCTGTTGATGACAAAGGGGTGGTCTTTCTCAGAGTCTCCTGCTGCTGCCGCCTGTGAGGGTGTCCACTTACTGCCTTTACTGCAGTTTTGCTCTTTCTCTCTTTGGGAATGAAGGGCAGGTGGTGCGCAGGACAGTTCACCAAGGCAGATTAGAGCTGAAGGTGGAACCAAGGCTTAGCTCTGAGGAAAAAAACAGTTCAGAAATTCGTGTAAGTGACTTCTGTGACACTTTAAAATAAAAAAGAAACACCAAACAAAAAACCAAAACCATTGAGATAGAAACAAGAACAAGAAAAAAAGAGAAAAATAAATGGCTGAGTCAGCAGGACAGATGGAAGCAATGAGCATCAAGGACTTTAGAGGAAACTGTGACCACCCTAAGTGACAATTGAGCTCAGCCAATGACCTGATCTTACACCCCAACACCTGGACCTCATGCTGGACACCCACCCTGACATAACACAGACCAAATTTGCCCTTGCCGCATAGCTAAGAGAAACGCTGCCAGCCCAAACCACATCTCAGCCTCATCTTATCCCACGTGTTTAGATCTGATGGAACACAAAGCAGTTGTAAGGGAGAGGTGATTTCATCTCTTCCCCAGGGTGGTGTGACTACACTGGTAAATAAAGCTGAGCTGGGCAGAGAAGTGAGCAAAGTCGGGCCTGCTGGCACAGGCTACAGCAGTGGACAGGACCCAGCTGGAAAGGACAGATGTGGAGTGAGCAAAGAGTTAGCTGGTTAGCATAACTGCCCTGGCTGGGCCCTAAGACCACAGAGAGTTGCTTCCTTACAGTTCTGGAGCAGCAGCTCCAAAACAAAAGCTGCCCTGGCTTCTATGAGGGATGGCTGTGCTCCCTCCTCTTCATCTGAGATCAGGACCCCACCTTTATGCTCTCATTTGACCTTTATGACATATAGGAGGTCCCATTTCCCAATACAGTCATACTAGGGATACAACATTTGAGTTAGTGGTGCCAGAAATTTCCAGTCTCTTTTAGTAGTTACTCCATATGCTTCATCACACATGATTAGGTCTGTGTCTCAATCTTCTTTTCACACACATTCCCCTTCCAAACTTGTTTCCTTACTGAGCCCCTGCCCCACATCCTATCCTACTGGTTGCCCTAGTTTAGATCTGTAGTTCCCCATTGACATACTTTTTCACTTTGAAATGTTCTGAGGATTTACAGGGAGCTATTTGACTTCTGAGAAAAAGCTATTTCTGTCTCTAGTGTTCATGTGAGATAAAACTTGCCTAACTCCCGCATCTTCCTCTCTTCTTCCCTCCCTTCCTCTCTCCTTTCCTTCCTTCCTTCCTCCCTTCTTTCCTCCTACCTTTTTTCCCTTCCTTTCTTCTTCCCTCCTTCCCTTACTCCCTCCCTCCCTCGCTCCCTTGCCTTCTCCTTTTCTTTCTCCCTCTCTCCCTTGCCTCCTTCCCTTCTTCCCTTTCTCCCTTCCTTCCCTCCCTCCCTCCCTCCCTTGCTTCCTTCCTTCCTTCCTTCCTTCCTTCCTTCCTTCCTTGCTCCTTCCCTCCTGTCCTCCCTGCCTCTCTCCTTTCTTCACTTCTTCCCTTCTTCCCTCCCTCCCTTCTTCCCTCTCTTCCTTCCTCCTTTCCTCCTTGCCTACCGCCTTTCTCCCTTCCTTCCTCTCTCCCTTCCTCCCTCCCTCCCTCCCTCCCCCTTCCCTTCCCTTCTCTTTCTTCCTTTCTTTCTCCCTCTTTCCCATCCTTCTTCACTCCTTTCTTTTTTTTTATTTTTATTTTTAATTATGTGAACAATGATGCAAAGAAAGAGGACAAGGTAAAGTTACAGTGGAAGGACAATCACCCAAAAACAGAGTTCTCAGAAGAAATCCCCCTGCTGACACCTTAATTTTGAACTTACAGTCAAAGAACATTAAGAAAAATAAAACAGAACCCATGTACAATTACTTTGTCCCTCAAGACCCCAGATTGTAGTACATTATAACATTTCTTAGTGGTACACAAAGCAATCTAAAGCCATAAAATTTATGTAACTCCTTAAACTTGAAGGAATAGTAGTTTTTTACATTTCCATGCACATGCATATTAGTTTAAGTTAACCTCAAAAGTTTAAGTGTTTTTTTTTAAGGTTTAGAGTCAAAGGAGCACCATAAAAATGATGTTAGAGTGGCAATTATCATTTGCATGGGCCCACCAAAATATCGGGGACATGGAAAGGAAAAGCCTTGGCCTAAATACAAGGAGACCCTACCCCTGAAGTTTCCTGGCATAAGACTAACTCTAGGCTCCAGGCAAACTAGTTTGTCCAATCCAGGTCATTGTCTGTAGTGCCAATACAGTTTTATTTTTCACATAGTCTCTGTTGTTGGCATCAGGCTTCTGTATTAAAAATCCTGGAATCTGCATATCCTACATTGAAGTCAAGATGGTGCGGAGTGTCCTCTAATTTCAACTCACAATTAAAGAGCAATGCAGAAAGCCCTGTCCAGTAAGCAGGTCGTTGTTGTAGTTAAGTCTTCTCAGTGTTAAGGGAAGACTCTTTTAAGTAGATCTATGTCAGAGCAGTAGTAGGGTCTTCCCTGGTAGAGGATTGCTTCCAGGTGATGTTATAGACAAATTTGGATGTTTCATAGATGGCTTCCCTGGTTCAGGGGTGAATGGAGAATGTCCATTCTTCTGAGGCCTGTGCCAGATCATTAAGTCAATGTTCAGGATGTAATGTCCCATTGCTCTACAAGATTTGTGTGTTCCTATCGCTATTAGATAAGAACTTATTTGTATGTATAGTATTTTTCATTTTAATGTACCTATGCAAACAAGGAATAATGCCACATAGTGTTATCAGCGCATATGGGGGCCACAAGAACAAGTCCAACAATCCCTGTGACTTGGTTCAAACATAAGCATTAAACTGAGGGACACTTTCACCAAAATTCCTTATTGAACAGTTCACAAAGAGAAGAAAAGATAAAAAGTGGGAAAAATAAACTATCTAACATAAGACAGAGGACACAATTGTCACCGTTTAAGGGTATATTCAATAATAGTTATAGTGGTTGAGGGAATATATCTACAATATTCAAAGGAGATATGCATGTCCCTTTTATGTCATTAGAAATAGTCGGCATCATGTGCTCCATATTTTTGCTCATTCCCTAAGCCGAAGTCTAGGAGATTATGGTTCCAAAGGTTCTGCTCAGTCTCTGTTGTAAAAATTGGGCCTCTGTACTAAGAAATACAGAAAACTAAACACACCAACAATGATGGAACAGAACCTCTAGAACCCTAAAGACTCTATCCTAGGCCTTGTCCTAGGACCTGCTCAAATACCAAGATTGCTAGCTACAGTGGCCTGATTTTCTCATCCATAACTGAGAGGAAAGTTTCCTGACACCACAAAAAAATTCCTGGGATATGGCAATGAGTATGTATGGAGCCAATGGTTGTTCCTATGACAATATGCTTCAAGAGTGGAGAAACCCTGAATCTCTTAGGCCACGGGAATTTCCCTCCTTCCCCAATACTTACTGTTCCTATGCAGAAAAAAAAGGGGGGGGGACACCAAACCCTGCCACTCCAGCATTCCTTTTTCTTGTTTTGTTATGTTTTGTTTGTTTTTGATATTAGTTTCTTTCTCCTTTTGCTTCCACTTTTTTCTTTCTCTTTCACTCTTGTGGATATTATTTGGTAATTTTTTTTAGTAGTTGATACCAAATATTTTTTCTCTTTTCCTTAACCTTTTTATCTCCAACAGAATAGCATAACTTGAATCATTCAACCTCATGAGGAGGGGGAAATGATGATACCAGGACCAGTCATATGAACGTGTAGTAGTGCGAATAAAAAATGACCAGACTGGAACACCAAACCCAAAGTCAATGACAGAATAGATACCCAATCTACAACAAGATGTAAAATGGAGACCAGTTATACTAGTATTCTGGGGGCTAAAGGAGGGAGATATGGGAGACATGCTGGGAACAGAAGTGGAGGGAGGACAACATTGGTGGTGGGAATGCCCTTTATTCATTGTCACTATGTACCGTAAATAATTCTGTGTAATGCACTTCAGTCACAATAAAAAATAGTTGGGAGGAGGGCGCTGAATTCTGGACACTACTTTGGTCTGTGATTTAACCTTCTGGAGTTTGCAAAATGACTCCCCACAGTTCAATATCAGGAAATGCGTTTGAGTGGGAACTAATCAGAAACCTAGTATGGTAGCAACCACAGTTACACAATGAAGGAAGGAAGAGGCCAAGAGGCCACTGAGAGTAAACAAGTAGAAAGAGTACTGGTCTCTTCCCAGCCTGAGAGTCCATCCTCTCCTTTTTATTTTCAATATATATATAGTGCCCCCATGCGGTTTTTAAAATGGAGACCAATGAGAAAAATAAATTACCAGTGAATGTCTCAACATACACCAATGCTGCTTCGGTCCCCCTTCCTCCCCATGCGTCCCCCCCCCCCTTAGTGTAGGGAGAGAAAGGGGGAAAGCCTGAGGACCACTATAGAGTCCACCTGAGCCGGCACCCAAGGAAGGCCTGGTTGCTCCTTTCTTCCTTTCCTTTCCTCCCTTCCCTTCCTTCCTCCCTCCCTCCCTCCTTTCTTCCTTTCCTTTCCTACCTTTCCTTCCTTCCTTCCTTTTTTCCTTCCTTCCTTCCATCTTACTTTCTTCCTTCCTCACTCCCTTCTTAGTTTTGCATAATACCCAGCACTTCTCAGGGGTTATTTCTGGATGTGTTCAAGAATGAGACCTGGTAATGCTCAGGAGACCATGTAAAGCACTGTATATTTGAACAAGATCAATCACACCTCCTGTGCTAGTGTCTACAAAGTTTTTTACTTTTCAGTTTTGGGCCACAACCAGCAGTGCTCTGGAAATACTTAGGAGACTCTATGTGGTTCCGAGGGAGTATTTTTATTAATATTTATATTAATAAATCCTGTGAGTAGTAAATGGTGCCCCTCCATTCTTTGAATTCTCCTGCTCACACCAACAGAAATGAACTTCAATAATCACCAATGTGTTTGGTGTTTCGAAATTAGAGGCTGTAGGATAAGTTTTGACTTTGATACAGCAGAAAGTCTAAAGGACAGTTTGAGATGGGGGAGATCCTGTTGGCAAATAGAAAAAGAGAAGGAGGAAAGAACAGAGGAAGGTAAGTAGAAAGGAAGGGATAAAGGAAGGAAAGGAGAGAGGAAGGGAGTGAAAGAAAGGAATGGAAGAAGGGAGGAAGAAAAGAGTGGAGGAAAGAAAAGTGGAAGAAAAGGAGGAAAGAAAGGAAAGGAAATGAAAGGGTGGGAGACTGTTGTGTATGTAAAGCAACAGGAGACAACAGTGGACAGAGAAGACAAAAGAAAAATGGGTCCTGGACATCGCAACCAGGCCCTGGCTTTAAAACAAAGGGAGGCACAGAAAGAATTGGGTGTTTGATGAAAGTGACACAGGATTGATCAGAATCTTCTTCGGCATATACTGGAGAGAAGTGGACTCACTGGACACCATGGGATGGAGAAGAAATTTCTCTCTGCTCCCTCTCCCAAGCAGCCATGGGCAGAGAATCCCAGTACAAATGTTTCCCTACACTCATCAGGGTCCCAAAGAACTGTCTGGGCTATTTTCCTGAGACTTCTCACTGGAAATCTTCCTTTGGTGATTGTTGGCTTCAATCTTTCTTCTGTGCTTTCACATGGCAGGTCCTGGCTACATAAACTGCAGGGATGTGGGCATGTTCAATGTATCCCCAAGGAGCATGTTGAAGAGCATCTGTGTGAGTAGAAAGAAGCGTCTATTAGCTTGGTAAGGAGGTTTGGGTTTGGGCCTTTGTGAATTCAGGCTTCCCCTCAGTACAATAAGCCCAGTGCTGTGGAGTCTCAAGTCTCAGGGACCCCAAAAGGACTTGGGGTAAAGTACCTGCATAGAAAAGCCTTGAGGCTGCAGATGATTCCCAGAACATGCCAAGTATGACATCATAGTGAAGTCCATGGCTACAGCCCATCATGTCACAGCTTGGTCATCACGATAACAGCAGCCAGAAAAGGAGGGTATCTTTCTGGGATCCCTAGTACAGTACAGGGGCAGTTACATGGCAGGAAGACTGGAGACCCAGTTCCAGCTTTAGACACTCTGGCCTCCAGAACCCCTTCAAACCTTGGATTACCTAATCCTTTGATTAATGAACCTCCTTCAAGATGTCTGCCTTACCAGCCTCCCCAGGAAATGAGACCAGGTACCCCGAGGCCAGCTCTGAGCTCTCCGTGGACAGGGCTGCCTGGGTGTCTGTCCAAATGGTGACCCATTGTTTTCTTTCATGAGAACATTATTTGCCATGACTCACTGTCGTGCTGATCATGGTGAGTTGGATCCTATTACAGCTGGCACCCTGTGACTTCTTGGGGAAAAGAAAGAAAGAAAAGAAGGAAGAAAGAAAAGAAGGAAGAAAGGAAGAAAAGAAGGGGGACGGAGGGGGAGGGAGGGGAGGGAAGGAGAGAGGGAGTAAGGGAGGGAGGGGAGGGGGAAGATAGGAGGGAGGGGGAGGGAGATAGAGAGAGAGAAAGAAAGAGAAAGAGAGAAAGAAAGAGAAAGAGAGAGAGAAAGAAGAAAAGAAAAGAAAGAAAAGAAAAGAAGAAAAGAAGAAAAGAAAAGAACAAATTTGGAAATCACCCAAAGTGTTCCTTGTTGACCATCACCTTGACCATGAAGCTGCAAATGCACAGATACTGATGAAGCTGGTAATTACGAATCAATGCAGGCTTTGAGTTGTATCGTTCATAGTCATTACTGGCCTAGAGGCGTTGATGATAGAAGGAAAGGCCATTGTTTGCTGATATCTTTCACTGAGAAGGGTCTGATGGAAAGTTCTGCTTCTCCATTCACCTTTGTATTTTTTTGGGCCTCCAGGAGACCCCTAGGGACCCCACTAATCATTCTGGTCAGTGGGTCCTTTTAAAGTCCTAAGGGTATGGGCCTGATTGAGTCCTGCACTCCCAGATTATTCAGGCCACCCTAGGGGTGCTGAGGACCTCCAGGGTCCTACCAGGATGTGTGCTCAGGGGACCATGTGTTGCCAGGATGGATGAGGTCAGGTTCAGGTTAGGCCTGAACTCTAAGTACTGAACTCTAATCACTTTTTGATGTGGGTGTCTGAAACCAGGAGCTTCCAAGTTCCACCCCCACAAACACCTACACCCATACCCACATACACACACTTTAAAGATGGGTCTTTGGCTGCTGTATCAGTTCTAAGGAACCAACAGACACACCCCTGCACATACCCTCCTCCATTCTGAAAAGCTCTGAGCTGCTCTATTGCCTTCCAGCATGTCATTGCCAGCATTCCCAACAATAGGGTCTGTGTTGCTGCTGGCTCAGAACCCTAATTAGCACTAAATCAATTGTGCCTTTATCAGCTCCTGCTGCTAGGGCTCAGCTGGGGTTGGGGTGAGACAGCTCTGCCCTCTGCTCACCACAGCCTTACTTCCTGATTCCATTTAGGACTCTCTGGAATTTTCTGACTCCACAAACTTCACAGCTACTTGGTTGACTGCAACCCTCTCCCTCTCCTCTGCATCATACAGAAAGGGTGAGCCCAAGAGGGACATCAGGCCCCCCTTCATGCTGGCTCTTTCTTGGGCTTTACATTAGGAGATCTGAGCTATAAATGGGTTTAGAAATGAATCAATGAACAGAAGGGCAGTGTCTACTTGTAAATGAGAAGGATCTAAAGACACCATCTTACTCTCAAGTCCTTATCAAAGCTTTCCCCTATTCACCCTTGGCCACATCCTTGTCCCTACACAAAGGGTGTTTATACATATTGTGTATTTAATGTCAAACCAGTAGTACCTATGAGAGAGAACAGGCCCCAGATCCTAGAACAACCCCCAAGGCCACCTTGAGAGAGCTATGAAGGCCTCTGTAGGTTATAGGTTTGAAGAGTTATTTTAAGGCTCTGAGCAGAAGCTGCTTCCGTGCCACCAGCCATGGGCACCCACCAGCTAGTGTAGGACTAGACCCTTCTCAGTTCCAGGGTCCACAGTCCCTTCTCCCCACATGAACCCCACCTGGTGGGAGACAGTGTGTCTGCCATCTTATCAAGTTGTTGGCACCTGAATAAATCTGTTTTTTTTTTTTTTTGTCTCTCAGTATTGGTTTTTGAGTATTGAACAACTAGACCTTAAATTCAGTAACAGAGGTTCAGGGTGGGATTGTCAGGGGACACTCCATTTTGGTCTGACTTTGAGATGGTAGAATCCGAGAACAACATCACTGCTTGGGAATGGTCAGACCATCTGTCCAATGCTGGTTTTACAGGCCAATTCAAATGAGCCAAGGAACTCATACTTCTCATACTGAGTTTCACTTCTCATATGGAGATTACTTTTCTTGAATTTCAGGCAAGGCCTACTTTGAGGTGAACCCCAGAACAATGAAAGCAGCACAAGGTGGTTTATGGGCAGTGCCTGAACATATTCTCCAGCTGTCTCAGGAAAATATGGCTTATCTCTCGGATTTAGAACATTTCCCAAGGACAGAATTATTGCTCCCTTATTCCCCATAGAAAAGGAAGCACTTTGAAAGTATTTGCTGAGAATTAGTACATGCTCTTTCCTCATTTTAAAACAATGTTTGTAGTGTGTTTCTGGGCCTCTGTCTCTCTGGAGACATAATAAACCTTATCTTTGCAAGTTAAAGGAGAAAAAAAAAATCACCAGACTTGATTGTTGGTACCACTGCCTGTCAGAGCCGAACTGCCAGAGATGGGCCCACACTGCTGGTGTCCACAGAGTTTTGCAAGCAAGACTCTCACAAATATCACAATCTTATTAGAGAAGCCCAGGGGCCTATGACAAACCCCTAGGCCAGGAGAGAGATAGAAGGAGAGAGATGGGTATGGGACCAAGGTAAAGTCGGATTGAGGGCCAGGTATGGTAAAAGGATACAGCTGAAAGTAAATAAAGGTCTGTACAAATTAGGGAGAAAAGCCACCACCAGGGGTAGAAAAAGTTCAATCCACTTGCTTCTCCAACTGTCTCTTCAAACTGCCAACCAACTCTCCACCACCCATATTCCCCATAAATAGAACTTTCTACTCTCGGGGTTTTATAGGCTCAGCGATTAGGGTCTTATTTAAAAGAGCAGACCCCTTTTATGGCTGGCTGGTGCTGGACTGTAGGAATAGAGCTGCAGAGACAGCCACATGATGCATCACTCCACTGGGCTGTGGTTTCAATGCAGATCCTCCTACACTGCCCATTCAGTATCCACCCACAAGTAGCCAGATATTCAAATTCTGAAGAACTGGTCTGAGGAATTAGCACAGAATCATGGACACAGCAAGGACCCCAGCACTGGGATGTAGTCCTGGGGATTCCCCCACAACTCTGCAATTTCAGGCTCCACCACTGAACAGTCCAGCCAGGTTGGTGGACAATCACTAGAGTGATTCCCCTGGGGCCCTCTGAGCACTTATTGGGAGCTCACCCTTAAATTCTTAAGGATTAAAAATGGCTCTATGTTTTGCTTACTATGGCTCCTTCTACAAATAACTACATATGTTCATCACCCAAAGGGTGACATAAGGACAGGATGTTAGAGGGGTTAGAAGTGAATATCAGAGAGTTATACTTTTCAAAGGAAGACTCCATGTTTGATTGCAAAGAAGCAAATATAATGTGTTTCTTGAACAGAATGACCCAATGATTCCAATTTGTTCCCAACATTTGATGAGGATTGGAAGCACTGGAACAATAGTGCAGAAGGTAGATTATTTGCTTTGTATGTAGCCAACCCAGATTTGATACCCAATATCTCATATAGTCCTCAGGAGCAATAACTGAACACAGCACCAGGAGTAAGCCTTCAACACCACTGGTTGTGGCCAATAAAAAAAGACCATGTTAGGGATAATGAAATAATATACAATTAATTTTATGTTGGGGTCCTAGTTTGATCCCTGGAACTCTCTATGATCCCATGAGCACTGTCAAGAGTGACCATGAACACAAAGCTAGGAATAATCTCTGAAGTACCACAGGTGTGACCTCAACACCCCAAAAGAAAAAATAAAGAGACCCTTTTAGAAGCCTATGAAAGCCACTTTTCTCCACATGATAGTGACAATGTTCATATTTAATTAAAAAATAAAATAGATTTCTGGGACCAAACATTACATTTGGTTATCATGTACAAATCCTTTTGTGTTATCTGTACTTTATGATCTTCTCCATATTCCATCTCTGGACTCAGAATCACACATTTCTACTTTAACAAAATAGACATCCACACTCATGGAACTGGTTCTCTCCTAACTCACTGGATTTCTCTGGTGGCTACTGTGGTCTTTGAAGCTGTGAGATTTTCCTTCTGTTCTTCTGCTTAGTAAAATTTTCAGATAAACATTTTATCTGAGGGAATTCTACCCTTCTTTCTTAGAATTTATTTACCCCTATTCCATTACTATTCTTTTGAAAATCTCAGAGGAAAACATAATCTTTTGCTTCAGAGCTTTTTCTAGCTAGTTCCACTTATTTTCTACCACAGAAGCAACACCTCCTAGTAATTAAAAAATAAAAACTGTACAGAAAACTTCCTAGATTTTCTTGCTTTTAGAGCAGAAAAAGCAAACCTTTTTCCCAGCAGTTACATCTTTTATGATTTGTCAGCCATAGGGTTTTGTGTCAATTACTCAACTCTACCAATAACAAGAGAACTGCCATAGGAAATAGAGAAATATATAAGCATGGCTATGTTCCCATTCAACCTTACTTTTAAAGCCAAGCAATGATATAATTTCCCTATCTTTGTTTTAGATTTTAAAAAGGGAAAAGAAGAGGATATTGATTATCAATTAGGAGTAGCATTGATTGTTTTCTTTGTGCAAAGTATTATGATATAATGTAATCAATCTCAAATTCCGTAGGTTAAAAACACTTATCATTTTGTAAGTTAAAAAGTAGCAAGGGTTTGGGGCCGGTGTGATAGTACAGCAGTAGGATGATTGCCTTGCATGATGCTGACCCAGGACAGATCTGGTTTCCATCCCGGAGTCCCATATGGTCCCCCAAGCCAGGAACGATTTCTGAGTGCATAGTCAGAAGTAGCCCCTGAGAATCATCGGGTGTGACCTAAAAATAAATAAACAAATAAATAAATAAATAAAAGCAGCAAGGGCTAAGGAAATAATAAAGTGGATTAAAGCTCTTGCTTTGCATGAAGCCAACCTAAGTTTGATCTCCAGTACTAAACATGGTCCTCCAGCATCGCCAGAAGTGATCCCTAAGTGTAAAACCAAGACTAGGCTCTGAGTACTGTGGTGTATGGCTCTAAAATCAAAACCAAACTAACAAGCAAAATACTTTAAAGAAACTTTAAAAGACTAAGCATTTTTTCACAGACAACTAATAAACAGTGGAAGTAGAAACTTAGATCTAATCAGAGATCATGAACCAGTTCATGGTTTCTGCTATTCTTGGAATGGTCATTCTATGAAGCTTTGCACACACCATTTAAAAGCTGTTTAAAGGGGTCAGAGAGATAACACAGCTGTAGGGCGTTTGCCTTGCATGTAGCCGAATGGTGGCTCAAATCCTGGCATCCCATATGGTCCCCTGAGTCTGCCAGGAGCGATTTCTGAGTGCAGAACCAGGATTAATTCCTGAGTGCTGCCCGGTGTGACCCAAAGTCAAAATGAAACAAAAAAATAAATAAAGCCTGTTTAAATCTTTTTTTGTAAGCTTTTCGCAGAAAATGTTTGCTAAACATCATTGGGAAGGCTTAGTAAAGTCAAAGAATTAAACTTCATTAGAGTGATTGAACTGACTTTAATTTGCTGAACCCAAGTAGACCTTGGGTTATTGAGATAGTGCATCAAACAATTTAATATAAGCCTCTAGCTGACAACTGTAATTTGAAGAAGCAAAGAGTAGGATACACATGTTTTCCCCAAGACACTTAGCATCTTCCTCATTTTCTTCTCATGGAGTCCATCTTGGTCTGAGCAAGCCAAGGTACAGCATTGATTCAGGGAGACTTTCGAATAGATTCATAGTGGTCAGTGGCCACAAGTGCATTTGCCCTTCCAACCTCCATGATGAATGTTTTCACTTGGCTTGTTTTCTGTCCCCTCATTCATGGGTGAAATCAGCAGTTCCTCGGAAATCACAAAAGATCTGACAAGAAACTCTTCTCCCAAGGGTTAAAGGCCCCAGTCTAATACACTTTCTTCTCCAAACATCTTAGCATAGATGTTTACTACTAAATATATAATTCAAGCACATGTCCCCAATGTCTGCAGCTGTCCTGAGAACAAAGCTTCACCTTTGCATCCTGCTTCTTTCTAAAAGTTACACTTGCACAATGATGGGGGCTTCTGTATGTTCTGACACAGAGTGTATGTTCCTCACATAAAACAGCCACATAAACTGAGTCAAAACCTGATTTAGCAAACACACACATCCCCCTCTGGTTCTGGAAGAGATGCTGTGACTGTCACCCACCATAGTTCTTCCCCTCATCCACTCTCCTTACTCTACTAAAATGCCTTGAATTCCCTTTCTCTCCAGATACATCTGGTTCATTGTGATTATGCTCATTGGCCCTCAGTCCAAATGGAAACCCGCCTATAGTTGGGGGTGTGGGCAGGAGGGAGTGGTGTTGCTTTTCCCCAAAGGTCAAACCTCACGCAGCTGTTCCTCTGGCGAGCTCTCCAGCATCCACAGCTGCCCAGCATTTATGGGATGTTAGCGATGTGCTCTTGCACAGAGCCCAGAGAGCTTGCTGTTCTGCCAAAACAAATCCTCAGGGGAAAGAGGCCAGAGGAGTGGCTTGCACCACATGTGCAGGCTGACTGGACACCCCCTTTTGTCATGGGTCCCCCATACAGATCTCATGCACAGCAGTGCAGAGGCCTGGGGCTTAGACAGTTCTGAATGTCTGCTTTCTAAACCTACAGAACACCTGAGAATATGCTAAGGGTTGAGATCCAGGGCTTTGAAGAGCAGCCTGTGGAAAATGAGGAAATAACGGGACCATGCATAGAACAGCAGCAACTTGGAGAATCCTCGGATTGACTGCTCTGGTCCTGCGACTTGTTTCCAGTATATGGAATGTGACAGGGAGGAAAAATGGGGAGCCAAAATCTTGCTTGCTGACAATGTCCATTCTCTTGTAGCACATAGGCCTACATCCTTGAGACCAGTGTGTGGAGAACAGCTCTGACCCTTCCAGACCAATTTATAATCCCCTTGGCTGTAGACTATCCTCAGAGCAAGCATATTTTCTCTTAACCATCAGAGCCCCTAGAAACCCCAGCAGCAGGCAATAGCTCAGAGACATATGGGAACCCTAGACTTTGAGGTACTTTTAGAGATGGAGCTGAGAGATGAGTGAGCGCCATGTACTTCCGTGTAATTTCTGGTCCACAGTCTTTCTGTGGGCACTTCCTGGGAATGAATAGTTTTGGATGTTTCTTAGGAAGCCCCACAGACCTGAATTCCCAACCCCCATTATTCTGAAAGCGAGGCTGCCATTGATCACAGCATTTTCATCAGTGTCTTATTTCCAGTCTTCATTTCTGCATCTAGAATCTCTTCCTGTGTAAATTTCCCACCTCGATGGTCCTATCTCAGGTTCTGCTTTGAAGAAAACAAAGTTTTGGGTTGTTTTTGGTTTTGTCCCAGCTGCCTATCCAGAACAAGAGGCACTTCAGATCAACCAAGGCAAAACAGTCTGGGTCATTGTAGCAAGCACGGGTGATTGAAGTTTGGAACCACCAGTGGGATTAGAGGAGCTGGTCTTCTAAGGCCTCTGTGTATTTAAGCTTCTTCATTGCTTATTGCTCCTGCAGCAGCGGAGACACTGCTGCGGAAGGGATACATCCGCTCTTAAATCCTTCCAGCCTGTCAAGGACATCCAATAGTCATAAAAGTTGCCATAAAATGATAATGGAAATGACATCAGAAAAATAAATGACCCACTTTGATGTTCTAGATCCAACATCCTCCACACAAGAGTTACCACAAAGCTGAGGTCTACAGCTTGAAAGAAAGGTCTATACCAAGAAAGCTCCCAATGAAAGGAATTCAAAATTAGTGGGAAACTTCATGGTGACGTTTGTGGCATTTATCCACCATCTCCAGAGGCCTATGATGTTGGTCAGAGGAAGCATCTGGTCTCAGTTCACTTCCTGGAACTGGAGGGAGTAGAGCAAATCAGATTGGCAGAGTTCTCCAGTTTCGGGGGCTGCCTGAGGTACTGGTCTTTGCCTGGCTTGAGGTTGAGATAGAGGAGCAGTTTGGGCTGCTTGGGATCCCTGCAAAGATAGCAGGTGTCTGGGACAAGGGATGATAAAAATGGGGGTATACACCAAACCAACTGGGCCTCAAGGAACATGAAGGTGGGGCTCTAGTGACTGGGGTCATTTGCACATGGATGTGTATGCATTTGTGTGAATTGGGGTAGGGGTAGGGGGATGGTGTAGGGTTCAGGAGCCACATGTGTGCTTAAAAAAGACTAGAAAAGTCTGATCCAAAGGAGCAGAGCACGAGCATCTAAAAACTAAAGGGCTTCTCAGAGGACCCAGAGTGTAAAGACTGGGAAAGTTTATTTACCTTCCTTTTCTCCTTCCCTCCTTTCTTTCTTTCCTTCATTCCCTCTTTATTTCTATTTTTTGTCTCTTTATACTTACTTACTTCCTTTCCCCCTTTCTTTCTTTCTCTTTAATTTTCAACCAAAGTCATCACAAGGCATCTAGTGAAACAAAAACATGGCCAATACAAAGGCAAAAATAAAATGGAAAGAAACCACTATTATGAAACAAAGGTATTGAATAGACTTTGAAGCAATGGTTTGGTTTGATGAGAAAGAAGGGGAAAGGTCAACCGCTGAGAAAATTGCTAAATTCCTAGGACCTGGAGGGATAGCACAGGAGGTAAGGTGTTTGCCTTTTATTTGGCCAAACCAAGAAGAAAGAAAGAAAGAAAGAAAGAAAGAAGAAAGAAAAGAAAGAAAGAAAGAAGAAAGAAGAAAGAAAGAAAGGAAAGAAAGAAAGAAAGAAAGAAAGAAAGAAAGAAAGAAAAGAAGAAGAAAGAAAGAAAATAAGAAAGAAAGAAAGAAAAAGAAAGAAAGAAAGAAAGAAAGAAAGAAAGAAAGAAAGAAAGAAGAAAAAGAAAGAAAGAAAGAAAGAAAGAAAGAAAGAAAGAAAAGAAAAGAAAGAAAGAAAGAAAGAAAAGAAAGAAAGAAAGAAAGAAAAGAAAGAAAGAAAGAAAGAAAGAAAAGAAAGAAAGAAGAAACAGAAAGGAAAGAAAGAAAGAAAGAAAGAAAGAAAGAAAGAAAGAAAGAAAGAAAGAAAGAAAGAAAGAAAGAAAGAAGAAAGAAAAAGAAAGAAATAAAAAAGAAACAAGAAAGGAAGAAGAAAGAAGAAGAAAGAAAGAAAGAAAGAAGAAAGAAAGAAAGAAAGAAAGAAAGAAAGAAAGAAAGAAAGAAGAAAGAAAGAACGAGAGAGAGAAAGAGAGAAAGAAAGAAAGAAAGAAGAAAGAAAGAAAGAAAGAAAGAAGAAAGAAAGTGAGAAAGAAAGAAGGAGGGAGGGAGGGAGGGAGGAAAGAAGGAAGGAAGGAAGAAAGAAAGAAAGAAAGAAAGAAAGAAAGAAAGAAAGAAAGAAAGAAAGAAAGAAAGAAAGAAAGAAAGAAGAGAGAGAGAAAGAGAGAGAGAAAGAGAGAGAGAAAGAGAGAGAGAAAGAAAGAAAGAAGAAAGAAGAAAAAGAAAAGAAAGAAAGAAAGAAGAGAAAAAGAAGAAAAAAGAAAGAAAGAAAGAACGAGAGAGAGAAAGAAAGAAAGAAAGAAAGAAAAGAAAGAAAGAAAGAAAGAAAGAAAGAAAGAAAGAAAGAAAGAAAGAGAGAGAGAAAGAGAGAGAGAAAGAGAGAGAGAAAGAAAGAAAGAAAGAAGAAAAAGAAAGAAAGAAAAAGAAAGAAAGAAAGAAAGAAAGAAAAAGAAAGAAAGAGAAAGAACGAGAGAGAGAAAGAGAAAGAAAGAAAGAAAAGAAAGAAAGAAAGAAAGAAAGAAAGAAAAAAAGAAAGAAAGAAAGAAAGAAAGAAGGAAAGAAGGAAAGAAAGAAAGAAAGAAAGGAAAGAAAGAGTAAAGAAAGACAGAATCTAGTTTAGGATTTATTGATGAGTATTCAAAGAGAGCTCTAAGTAAGGCATATGCGCATAGAAAGTATTTCTTTAACTATTGAAGCACTGGAGACCAAATATTTTTTTAAATCTCTAAGGAAACTAGTAATTAGATAGTTCAGTTATATTTTTACTCTTTTACATAGTCCTGCTAGCCCTGTAGTGATTGTCCAAGTTACCAGGAAAGTCAAGAAGACTTGTCACCAATCCATGAATTACCTCTAAAACAAGCAGGCTGCCTTCCAATCATTCCTTAAACAGAATGAATTGTTGTAGGGGAAAAAATACTGATTCAGTTTCCATTCTGATTGGAAATAATTTAAATGAAATAAAGTCCTTATTGGTGAAAATCTTGATTTATAGTATAATGCTTAAAGAAATAAGTATTTTTCAAATGTTTGCAAGAATTAACCATTAAAATATGATATGTTTCTTAATGTCTATGAAGATATTTCTAAAATAATATACATGCTATATAAACATATTAAAACACTGAGAAGTATAAAAAAGCAAGGTATGTAATTCTGGTACTCAGTAACAACTGTTTTTAATACATATCCACATTCTTTATCTGATTCTTGGAACCAATTGAGTTTTGGAATTTGTATTTCTCAAGTATCAGTTGCAATTCGATATTTGCACCAAAGATTCTATTGTTTTCTTTATATTTCTATTTTTAAAAACCAGAAAGTTTTATTTAAGCTGTGGAAAAATTACATAAATAATTACAGATCTCATTTTTTAGAGTTTTTCCTTACATAATTTTTATAAAGCTGTAATTGCTTTAGATATTAATCATAACGTTTGTGGGTTTTTGCAAAATAATATCTTTATTTAAGCATCATGACTATAAACAGGATTGCACTTGTGCTTCAGTCATAAAAAGAACATCTCCCTTCACCAGAACAACATTCCCACCACCAATGCCCCCCCTCCCTCCTTTCCCACTCTCTGCCTGTATTTGAGACAGGCATTCTATTTCTCTCACTCATTAACATTGTCATGATAGTTAGTGTGGTTATTTCTCTAAATGCACTCACCACACTTTGTGGTGAGCTTCATAGCATGAGCTGGTCCTTCCAGCCCTCATCTCTATTGTATCTGGGCATTATTACAATAATATCCTTAATTTTTCTTAAAACCCATAGATGAGTGAGTCTATTCTGTGTCTATCCCTCTACCTCTGACTTATTTCACTCAGCATAATAGATTTCATGTATATCCACATATAGGAAATTTCATGACATCATCTCTTCTGATGGCTGCATAATATTCCATTGTGTATATGTACCACAGTTTCTTTAACCATTCATCTGTTGAAAGACATCTTGGTTGTTCCAGATTCTACCTATTGTAAATAGTGCTGCAATGAATATAGGTGTGAGAAAAGCATTTTTGTATTGTGTTTTTGTGTTCCTAGGGTATATCTCTAAGGATGTTATTGTTGGATCATATAGGAGCTCAATTTACAGTGTTTTAAGAGATCTCTATATTATTTTCCATTAAGGCTGGACTAGATGGCATCCCAATCAGCAATGAATGAGAGTCCCTTCTCCCCACATCCCTGACAGCACTGAGTGTTTTTGTTCTTTGTGATGTGTGCCAGTCTCTGTGAGTGAAATGATATCTCACTGTTGTTTTGATCATTTCCCTGATGATTAGTGACGTGGAGCAATTTTCTTGTGCCTTTTGGCCATTTTTATTTCTTCTTTAAGAAAGTGTTTGTTCATTTTATCTCCCCTTTTTTTGATGAGGTTAGATTTTTTTTCTTAGTAAATTTTGTCAGTACCTTGTATATCTTAGAAATTAGCCCCTTATCTGATGGGTATTGGGTGAATAGTTTCTCCTATTCTGCAGGTGGCTTTTGTATTATAGTCACTATTTCCTTTGAGATTCAGAAGCTACTCAGCTTAACATAGTTACATCTGTTTGTCCCCCCTTCCACTTGTTTATTTGGAACAATAAACACCCACAAATAACTAGAGAAATTCTTGGGAAAAGAAATATGGGAGGCATCACTTTCTCCAACTTTAAATTGTACTACAAAGCAATAGTCATTAAAACAGCCTGGTATTGGAATATAGACAAACCCTCAGATCAAAGGAATAGACTTAAATATTATTTTTCCCTTTATTTAAACATCTTGATTACAAATATGATTGTGATTAGGTTTCAGTCATGTAAAGAACACCCCCCCCCCCTTCACCAGTGCAACATTTCCATCACCAATGTCTCAAATCTCCCTCCATCCAACCCCACGCCTACCTGTACTCTAGACAGGCTTTCCAGTTCTCTCATTCATTCATATGATTATGGTAGTTCTTGCGGCTTTCTGGGGACCCCGACCAGCAGGGTAAAGGGGATGAATGCCGCAACTTATTCGTGGATTCACTGAGGCCGACGCGATCCAAAATATCTGTGGAAAAATCTGTAGAGATTAGAAGGAACGGCCTAAGTCTTGTTTCTGATCAAAGGCAATTTTATTATTATTATTATTATTATTTTTTTTTTTTTTTGGTTTTTTGGGCCACACCCTGTGACGCTCAGGGGTTACTCCTGGCTATGCGCTCAGAAGTTGCTCCTGGCTTCTTGGGGGACCATATGGGACGCTGGGAGATCGAACCGTGGTCCGTCCTAGGCTAGCGCAGGCAAGGCAGGCACCTTACCTCCAGCGCCACCGCCCGGCCCCCTAAAGGCAATTTTATTAAGGTGGGTAAGTGCTTATATATTTTTTACACAAAGAGAGGCATGTCTCAAAAACTATTGGTCATTTTGAACCAGCTCTTATCCAATTATATTCCAAGCATAGGCACATAACCAAAAATGAATAAAGGCACTAAACATTAAGCCTATGGGGCATACAAGCATTGGTCAATTCAAACAAGCTTTTCACCAATTATATGCTTACTACAGGTATTTGGCCAAAAAGGGAAAAAAGGATAGAGTGTGCTTTGTTAAGCACAGCCCATAGGAGGTGGGGAAGGGTAAAGGGGAAGGCATAACTCAATGGCTGATCCTAGCAATCTTAGCTTGACCAGAATCAGAGACATATAAGGAAATACCATCTACATCTTGTTCCTGGCCTCATGGCCCTGTGGTTAGCACAAGGGCTATCTTTTGTTGCAAGATTTTCTATTTGCTCATGGGCTAAGAACCTGCCAATGGTCACGTATACAGTTCAGTGGAACTTTCCACAGAGATAGAGGCTAAGTTGATAGCATCTATTTTGTGCAGGCTAGAGCAGTCTCCCACAAGTTCTCAGTGTAGTTATTTCTATAACTGCACTAACCACTCTTTGTGCTGAGCTTCATGAAGTGAGCTGGAAGTTCCAGCCCTCCTCTCATTGTCTCTGAGGATTGTTGCAAAAATGACTTTTATTTTTCTTAAAACCCATAGATGAGTAAGACTATTCTGTGTCTCTCTCTCCCTCTGACTTATTTCACTCAGCATGATAGATTCCATATACATCCATGTATAGGAAAATGTCATGACTTCATCTCTCCTGATGGCTGCATAATATTCCATTGTGTATATGTACCACAGTTTCTTTAGCCATTCGTCTGTTGAAGGGCATCTTGGTTGTTTCCAGAGCCTGGCTATTGTGAATAGTGCTGCAATAAATATAGGTGTGAGGAAGAAGTTTTTGTGTTATATTCTGGTGTCTTAGGATATATCCCTAGAAGTGGAATAGCTGGATCGAAAGGGAGTTCAATTTCCAGATTTTGGAGGAATCTCCATATCGCTTTTCATAGAGGTTGGACTAGACGGCATTCCCACTAGCAGTGGATAAGAGTTCCTTTCTCTCCACATCCCCACCAGCACTGATTGCTCTCATTCTTTGTGATGTGGTGTGAGGTGGTATCTCATTGTTGTTTTGATTTGCATCTCTCCGGTGATTAGTGATGAGGAGCATTTTTTCATGTGCCTTTTGACCATTTGTATTTTTTTTATCAAAGTGTCTGTTCATTTCTTCTCCCCATTTTTGATGGGATTAGATGTTTTTTTTCTTGTAAAGTTCTGTCAGTGCCCTGTATATTTTGGATATTATCCCCTTATCTGATGGGTGTTGGGTGAACAGTTTCTCCCACATGGTGGGTGGCTCTTGTATCCTGGGCACTGTTTCTTTAGAGGTGCAGAAGCTTCTCATCTTAATGTATTCCCATCTGTTGATCTCTGCTTCCACTTGTTTGAAAAGTGCAGTTTTCTCCTTGAATATGCCTTTACTTTCAATGTCATGGAGTGTTTTACTGACGTGTTGTTCTATATACCTTATGGTATCAGGTCTGATATCAAGGTCTTTAATCCATTTGGATTTTCCCTTCATACATGATGTTAACTGGGGGACTATGTTCGCTTTTTTGCAAGTGCCTAACCAGTTCTGCCAGCACCACTTGTAGAAGAGGTTTTGCCTGCTCCACTTAGGATTTCTTGCTCCTTTGTCAAAAGTTAGGTGATTGTATGTCTGGGGAACATTGTCTGAGAACTCAAGCCTATTCAACTTATCTGAGAGTCTGTCTTTATTCCAATACCATGCTGTTTTGATAACTATTGCTTTGTAGTACAGTTTAAAGTTGGGGAAGGTAATGCCTCCCATTTTCTTTTTCCCTAGGAGTGCTTTAGCTATTCGAGGGTGTTTATTATTCCAGATAAATTTCATAAGTGTTTGATCCACTTCTTTGAAGAATGTCATGCGTATTTTTAAGGGGATCACATTAAATCTGTATAATGCTTTGGGGAGTATTGCCATTTTAATTATGTTAATCCTGCCAATCCACGAGCATGGTATGTGTTTTCATTTCCATGTGTCCTCCCTTATTTCTTGGAGCAGGGCTTTATAGTTTTCTTTGTATAGGTCCTTCACGTCTTTGGTCAAGTTGACTCCAAGATATTTGAGTTTGTGTGGCATTAATGTGAATGGGATTGCCTTCTTGACGTCCATCTCTTCCCTATCATCATTGGTGTATAAAAAGACCATTGATTTCTGTGTTAATTTTGTAGCCTGCCACCTTGCTATATGAGTCTATTATTTCTAGAAGCTTTGTGGTAGACTTTAGGGTTTTTCTAAGTAGACTATCATGTCATCTGCAAACAGTGAGAGCTTGACTTCTTCCTTTCCTATCTGGATTCCCTTGATATCTTTTTCTTGCCTGATCGCTACAGCAAGCACTTCCAGTACTATGTTGAAGAGGAGTGGTGAGAGAGGACAGCCTTGTCTTGTACCAGAATTTAGAGGAAAGGCTTTTATTTTTCTTCATTGAGGATAATATTTGCCATTGACTTGTGGTAGATGGCTTTAACTAGAGTGAGAAAGGTTCCTTCTATTCCCATCTTGCTGAGAGTTTTGATCAAGAATGGATGTTGTACCTTATCAAATGTTTTCTCTGCATCTATTGATATGATCATGTGATTTTTATTTTTATTGTTGATGTTGTGTATGATGTTGATAGATTTACAGATGTTAAAGCATCCTTGCATTCCTGGAATGAAACCTACTTGGTCGTGGTGTATGATCTTCTTGATGATGCATTGGATCCTATTTGCTAGGATTTTGTTGAAGATCTTTGCATCTGCATTTATCAGGGATATTGGTCTGTAATTTTCTTTTTTGGCAGCAGCTTTGTCTGGTTTTGGTATCAAGGTGATGTTGGCTTCATAAAAGCTGTTTGGGAGTGTTCCCGTTTTTTCAATTTCATGGAAGAGCCTGGCTAAGATTGGTAGTAGCTCCTCTTGAAAGGTTTGAAAGAATTCATTAGTAAATCCATCTGGGACTGGGTTTTTCTTTTGGGGCAGATGTTTGATTACAGTTTCAATTTCCTTAAAAGTTGATGGGGTGTTTATATATGCTACATCCTCCCTACTTAACTGTGGAAGGTTATAAGTATCCAAGAATTTATCCATTTCGTCTACGTTCTCTTGTTTAGTAGCATAAATTTTCTCAAAGTAGTCTCTGACTACCCTTTGGATCTCTGCAATATCTGTCGTGATCTCCCCCTTTTCATTTCTAATACGGGTTATCAGATTTCTCTGTCTCTCTCTTTCTTTGTGAGTTTTGCTAATGGTCTATCAATCTTGTTTATTTTTTCAAAGAACCAATTTGTGCTTTAGTTGATCTTTTGGATTGTTTTTTGGTTTTCCACTTTATTGAGTTCTGCTTTCAGCTTTGTTATTTCCTTCTGTCTCCCTATTTTTGGTTCGTTTTTTTGTCATTTTCTATTTTTTTGAGCTGCGTCATTAAGTTATTCAGGTATGCCCCTTCTTCCTTGTAGAGCTATAAATTTTCCACTCAGGACCGCTTTTGCTGTGTCCCATAGATTCAGGCAGTTTGTGTCTTCATTATCATTTGTCTCCAGGAAAGTTTTGATTTCCTCTTTGATTTCATCTCAGACCCACTGGTTGTTCAGTTGCAGGCTGTTTAATTTCCAATTGTTAAAGTTTTTCTTCTGTGTGCCTTTGTTGTTCACATCTAATTTCAGAGCCTGTGGTCAGCAGAGGTAGCCTGCAAGATTTCTATCCTCTTGATTTTAAGAAGGTATGTTTTATGTGTCAGCATGTAGTCTATCCTGGAGAATGACCCATGTACATTGGAGAAGAATGTGTATCCAGGTTTTTGGGGGTGGAGTGTCCTGTATATATTTACTAGTCCTCTTTCTTCCATTACTCTTTTCAGGGCTAGTATGATTTTGTTGGGTTTCAGTCTGGTTGAACTATCAAGTGTTGACATGGCCTTGTTGAGGTCTCCCACAATTATTATGTTATTATTGATTTCTTCTTTCATATTTGTCAGTAATTGTATTAGATAATTTGCTGGTCTCTCATTGGGTGCATATATGTTTAATAGTCTGATTTCTTCCTGTTGGACATATCCCTTGATTAGTACATAGTGTCCATCTTTGTCCCTTACCACTTTTCTGAATATAAAGTTGGTGTCATCAGGTATTAATATGGCCACCACAGCTTTTTTGAGAGTGTTGTTTTCTTGGATGATTTTCCTCCAGCCTTTAATTTTGAGTCTATGTTTGTTCTGCCTATTCAGGTTTGTTTTTTGTAGCCAGCAGAAGATTGGATTCTTCTTTTTGACCCATTTTTCCACTCTGTGTCTTTTAATTGCTGAATTTAGTCCATTGACATTGAGGGAGATGATTGTCATAGGATTTAATGTCATCTTTGTAGATAAGTTTGCTGTGGTTTGTTGGTGTCTCTTGTCTTAAAGCAGACATGTCAGTTTTTCCTTTAAGGCTGGTTTATTATCTCTGAAGTTTCTGAGCTGTTGTTTATCCATGAAGCTATGTATCCTTCCTTCAAACCTGACCATGAGTCGGGCTTGGTGCAGTATTCTTGGTGAGGCATTCATTTCATTCAGTCTTGTCACAATATCCCACCATTGTCTTTTGGCCTTGAGAGTTTCTTGTGACATGTCTGCTGTAAGTCTTAAGGATACTCCTTTGAATGTAATTTCCCTTTTTGATCTTGCTGCTTTCAGTTTTCTATCTCTATCTGTGGGATTTTTCTTTGTAACGAGGATGTGTCTTGGGGTGTTTTTCTTTGGGTCTCTTTTATCTGGTACTCTTTGGGCATGTAGGATTTGATTGCATGTAGTCTTTAACTCTGGAAGTATCTCTTTGACAGTTGATTCTTCCTGGGTATCTTCTACCTGGGCCTCTGGGACTCAAATGATTCTTATGTTGTTTCTGTTGAGTTTATCAAAGATTTCTATTTTGTTTTCTTTTTGTTTTTTGGTTGCATGCTTTTTATCTTAGGTATTTCAAAAATACAATAATTCAGTCATATTCCTGATAAAAAATTACTTCAAAAATGCTTTGGAACAAAATACAATTATATTGTATTTAATCTAAGTATATACATTACTTTTTTATTTAAACACCTTGATTACATACATGATTGTGTTTGGGTTTCAGTCATGTCAAAGAACACCACCCATCACCCAGTGCAACATTCCCATCACCAATGTCCCCAAGTCTCCCTCCTCCCCACCGGACCCCCGCCTACACTCTAAACAGGCTCTCAATTTCCCTCATACATTCTCACTATTAGGACAGTTCAAAATGTAGTTATTTCTCTAACTAAACTCATCACTCTTTGTGGTGAGCTTCCAGAGGTGAGCTGGAACTTCCAGCTCTTTTCTCTTTTGTGTCTGAAAATTATTATTGCAAGAATGTCTTTCATTTTTCTTAAAACCCATAGATGAGTGAGACCATTCTGCGTTTTTTTTTCTCTCGCTCTGACTTATTTCACTCAGCATAATAGATTCCGTGTACATCCCATGTATAGGAAAATTTCATGACTTCATCTCTCCTGACAGCTGCATAATATTCCATTGTGTATATGTACCACTGTATAGGAAAATTTCATGACTTCATCTCTCCTGACAGCTGCATAATATTCCATTGTGTATATGTACCACAGTTTCTTTAGCCATTCGTCTGTTGAAGGGCATCTTGGTTGTTTTCCAGAGTCTTGCTATGGTAAATAGTGCTGCAATGAATATAGGTGTAAGGGAGGGGTTTTTGTATTGTATTTTTGTGTTCCTAGGGTATATTCCTAGGGAGTGGTATAGCTGGATCGTCATGGGAGCTCGATTTCCAGTTTTTGGAGGAATCTCCATTATCACTTTCCATAAGGTTGAACTAGACGGCATTCCCACCAGCAGTGGATAAGAGTTCCTTTCTCCCCCACATCCCCACCAACACGTTTATTCTCATTCTTTGTGATGTGTGCCATTCTCTGTGGTGTGAGATGGTATCTCATCGTTGTTTTGATTTTGCATCTCCCTGATGATTAATGATGTGGAGCATTTTTCTCATGTGTCTTTTGGCCATTGTGTATTTTCTTCTTGTCAAAGTGTCCTGTTCATTTCTTCTCCCCCATTTTTTGATGGGATTAGATGTTTTTTTCTTGTAAAGTTCTGTCAGTGCCCTTGTATATTTTGGAGATTAAGCCCCCTTATGTGATGGGTATTGGGTGAATAGTTTCTCCCACTCAGTGGGTGGCTCTTGTATCTTGGGCACTATTTTCCTTTGAGGTGCAAGAAGCTTCTCAGCTTAATATATTCCCATCTGTTAATTTCTGCTTTCACTTGCTTGGAGAGTGCAGGTTTCTTCCTTGAAGATGCTTTAGTCTCAATGTCCTGGAGTGTTTTACCTACGTGTTGTTCTATATATCTTATGGTTTTGGATCTGATATCCGAGGTCTTTTAATCCATTTGTATTTTACCTTCGTACATGATGTTAGCTGGGGGGTCTAAGTTCAATTTTTTGCAAGTGGCTATCCAGTTGTGCCAACACCACTTGTTGAAGAGGCTTTCTTTGTTCCATTTAGGATTTTTTGCTCCTTTATCAAAAATTAGGTGATTGTATTTCACCAATACTAATAAGGAAGAAATGGACATTAGGAAAACAACCCCATTCACTATAGTTTCACACAAACTCAAATATCTTGGAATCAACTTGACTAAAAATGTGAAGGACCTATACAAAGAAAACTATAAAACTCTGCTCCAAGAAATAAGAGAGGACACGCGGAAATGGAAGCACATACCCTGCTCATGGATTGGCAGGATTAACATCATTAAAATGGCAATACTCCCCAAAGCACTGTACAGATTTAATGCGATCCCCCTAAAGATACCCATGACATTCTTCAAAGAAGTGGATCAGGCACTTTTGAAATTTATTTGGAACAATAAAACACCCTCGAATAGCTAAAGCAATCATTGGGAAAAAGAATATGGGAGGAATTACTTTCCCCAACTTTAAACTTTACTACAAAGCAATAGTTATCAAAACAGCATGGTATTGGAATAAGGACAGGCCCTCAGATCAGTGGAATAAGCTTGAATACTCAGAGAATGTTCCCCAGAGATTTTCTATTTTCTTCTGTTCAACATTCCTTGAGAATTTTTTTCCATTGCGTGATTTTTTGTCTTTAAGGTTCTTTTCCAATTTCTTCTGCTGTGCTGAGTTTTTCTGCATGATTCAGCATGCTGATTCTGTCCTCAGCTGCTTTTACCCTGCTGGAGAGGCCATCCACTGAGGTTTTCAGTTCAGCTACCATGTTTTTCAGATCTGTTATTTCAGTTTGGCGTTTTCTGATTTCTGTCTTTGTGTTCTGTTCAGATCGATCTATGCTTTCTTTGAGTTCTACAAACATCTTTTATATGTCTATTCTAAATTCCTTACCCGAGAGGTTAATCAGATAGTTGGAATTATTTAGGTCATCTGAGCTATTGTCTTCATTCTCTGTGTATGGTGTTTGCCTGCGAAGTTTCCCCATTGTCACGCTTTTCTGCGTGTTGTGGTGGGGTTCATTGGTTAGAAAGAGTGCGCGGGGGGCCGGGAAGTTGGCGCTGGAGATAAGGTGTCTGCCTTGTAAGCGCTACCAAGGAACGGACCGCGGTTCGATCCCCCGGCGTCCTATATGGTCCCCCCAAGCCAGGGGCGATTTCTGAGCACATAGCCAGGAGTAACCCCTGAGCGTCAAACGGGTGTGGCCCAAAAACCAAAAAAAAAAAAAGAAAGAGTGCCCGGGCAGCAAAGCGAAGGTGACAAGTGGTGCGCTCCCTAGGCCTCTGAGGAGAGCTTCAGGTATTCATGAAATCAGACAGGCAGAGCAAAGTTTTCCCTTGAGGTCCTCAGAGTCCTCAAAGGCACAGCAGGGCGGAGCCTCCACAGGCCAGAGGGCTCAGCTTTTGCCTGGCAGCCCCCAGCCAGACTTTACTCACTCAGTAGCTGGGCAGCTTCAGAATGTAGTTTTTTTGGCAATGCGCTCCCTAGGCCTCTGAGGAGAGCTTCCAGACTTAAATAATCTGAGAATGTTCCCCAGACATAAAATTAATTAATCTTTGAAACAGGGGAAAAAATGCAAAATGGAGCAAGGAAAGTCTCTTTAACAAGTGATGTTGGGACAACTGGTCAGCCACATGCAATAAAGTGAACTCAGACTTCTATCTACTACCATGTACAAAGGTCAAATCCAAATGGATTAAATACCTTGATATCAGACCCGAAACCATATGGTACATAGAACAACATGTAGGTAAAACACTCCACAACATTGAGACTAAAGTGTCTTTAAGGAGGAAACTCTAAACAATTAAATATTACGTTTTGAAACATGCATATTTTTTGAAGGGATCACCATAGTAATAATAGTTGACATTATCATCACACAGTTTTTTTTGTTTGATGAGAATTTTTAAAATTATAGTTTGGGGCAGAGCAATAGTACATAGTACATACTAGCCTTATATCCATTTGACATGGATTCAATCCTCTGCACCACATAGTTCCAAGTCCAACCAGGAGTCATCCCAGAGCACAAAACCAGGAGTAAGGCCTGAGCACCACTAAGTGTGGCCCCAAAGCCAAAAAATAAATAAGTAAAGCAAAGATATAGTCTTTTTTTAAGCAACTTTCAAAGTTATAATGTGGTGTTATTAATTATAGTCTCTATTAAGATCTTACAAACCCTGGGCTTGATTTTTTTTCTGGTAGTAGATGGGTTTGAGGCCAGGTCTGCCACATGCCAATCAAGAGTTCTACCTATTGCACTATGGATCCAGCTTCTGGATATGCTTAATTTTTAACTGGAAGTTTTTGATTTTTATCCACTTCATTCATTTAGTTTCTTATCCTTATTTCCGTAATTACCAATAATTTGCTTTATATCTACCAGTATGAAAAAATTGTCTTAAATAATCTAAAAGTCTAAATAAAATTATAAACAATTATGAAAATTCAAGAAAAAAATATGAACCAAAATGTCTCCTAAAAGGACATGCTGATGGTTTATAGGTATATGAATACATGCCCATCATCACAGATTATCTGGGCAAAAAAATTGACAAGCACAATCAGATCCCACTTCACACCTGTAGAAATAGATTTTATTCAAAGAAACCATCACAGCAAATATTGAGCAACGTGTGGAGAAAAAAATAACCTGAGTGGATATTGGTAAAATGTAAATTGGTACAACTGTTTTATGTAAATGTATGGAATGTTAAAAAAAAAGATAATTGGTGCTAGAAAGTTAATACAGTAAGTAAGGCACTTGATTTACATGTGGAAGATCCAGGTTCTACTCCAAACACTCAATATGGTTCTCAAAGCTCCTCCAAGAGTGGTTCCTGGACACAAAGTCAAAGAATATGCTTTGAGCACTGCCAGGCACAGCCCTCAACACTCTCCAAAAAATAAAAGATGCAAATAGTGAATGATTTTACCCACGTGTTCACTATAAAATATATAAGAAAAAAATCATCATTAATAAAACCAAAGACAAAGAAACAAGGTAGAGATGGAGACAAGACAAAAATAGTAGTTTTTAATACATTTCTAAAAGAAAAATAAGTAATTTAAGGAAATTCAGGAGCCAATAAGTTCAAGCAGGTCAATGAATTCCAAGATAAACATTTAAAAATCTACACCAGACACAGTACAACCAAACTGTTCAAAGACAAAGAGAATCTTGAAAGCAGTAAGAGAATAGGAACTCAAGCAATCTTTAGTTAAACCAGCCAATTTCTCATCAGAAGTCCTGAAGACTAGAGGCAACTGGGACAATAAATTTCAAGCCCTGAGGAGGCCAGAGAGATAGCATGGCGGTAAGGCATTTGCCTTTCATGCAGAAGGTCGGTAGTTCAAATCCCAGCATCCCCATATCGTCCCCCGTGCCTGCTAGGGGGCAAATTCTGAGCATAGAGCCAGGAGTAACCCCTGAGATCTGATGGGTGTGACCCCCCACCCAAAAAATTTCAAGAGCTGAAAGGAAAAAAAAGTCAATTGAAAATTTAGTAAAATAGTTCCTCAAAAATAAGGGATAAATTATATTGTCAGATAAGTAAACATTTAATGAGTTTGTGCCTTGTGAGAACTTTTAATATGTGTCCTTTAGGTTTGAAATGCCAAAGTTACTCAAAGCCCTAAGAAGATATAAAGATGTTTGGTATTGGTAAACTCAAAGACAAAATTGAAAAGTCTGTATTATTCTACTCTTACTTTATAAATTTGCTTTTGATGCAATTTAAGACATGCATGAAAAGAATTATATATCTACTTTAATGTATATACAATATATAATCATGTAATTTTATATATCAACAACATCAATGGGGTTAGAACCATACAAAAACAAAGTTTTATATGTAATTGAAGTTCTAATTAGTTGAGGATAGATTGTTAAAACTGTAGGATGTCTGTTCTTCCCATTGTAATAAAAAATATATATGTATGTGAAAAATCGATTGAGAAAAGAATCAAACAATATCACCACATCAACTCAATTAAACACAAAAGAAGACAGCAATATAAGGAATGAAAGACACACATATCATCAGACATGCCAACAAGAAAACAAACAAAATGATGTAGGTCCTTTCCTGTTACCAATTACTTTACATGTATTTAAATCCCCTAATCAAAGGGCAGAGTAAAAAAAATATTCTTAAAGGAACATCATCCAATAATGGTCTAGGTATAAGAAGCTCTATTTATTTATTTACTTTTTTTTAAATTTTATTTCTGAGCCACTCCTGGCAGTGTCAGGGATTACTCCTGACTCTAGACCCAAGGATCACTCCTGGCAAGCCCAGGAGACCACATGTGGTGCTAAGTATCAAAACCAGGTCAACTGCCTGCAAGGAAAATGGCTTACTGTCTATACTATGGCTTTCAGCTCAGAAAATTTCTTAAGATATCAGGATTCACATAGACTCATAATGAAAGACTATAAAAATGTTCTATGTAAATGGCAATGGACAAACAGTTTGAGTAATAATACTAACACAAGACAAGATGGATTTTATATCAAAATTGTTAAAAGGGGACAAAGAACGGACACTGAATATTGACAAAAATCAATTTGCTAAGAAAATTTAACAAATATATATATACACACCAGATATTGGGAGTTACAAAATTATTGACAAAAGTTAAAGGGGAAATAAATCTTGTAATAGTTATAAGACTTCAGTCACTCGGCTTTTAAAATTTGATGACCATCAGACAGAAGATCAATAAGGAAGAATTTTGTTCTAGAACAAAGCTAGAATCCAGTTCTAATAGCCATATACAGAACACTACACTCAACCACAACATATAGAATATGTATTAACTTCATATGAAATCTACTCTAAGATTCACATATGTTAGACTACAGACAAGTCTCACATTTTTTAAATGCTTGAAATCATACAAAGCATCTTTCCAACCACATGGAATGAAACAGAAATCAATAGCAGAAGTTAAGTTGGAGTCTAAACACATGTAAAATTTAATAACAATCAATGACTCCAAGAATAAATCACAAGGGAAACTTGAAAAGCACCTTGAGAGAAATAAAAATGAAAACACAACATACCAAAACTTATAGAATACAATGAAAGCAGTGCTAAAAGAAAAATTTATTGTTGTAATTTGCTAATATTTAAAATAGAAAACAGTTGATCTGTATGCAGCGGACAGGAATTCGATTCCCAACAGCTTCCCACCCCCATATAATAGAAACAAAGGCTTCAAATCAGCAACCTAACTACATATCTTAAGCAGGCATCATTTTTGCTCTTTTGCCTGTTGCTAATTTTGTTTTATGAACTGAAAGAAACTAGAATATGATTTTTTTCTTGTAGGAAAAATGGCAAAAAGTGAGGAGACTGTGTATAGATGAGACATCTGTAAAATCGTCACAATTTTGAAAGGATTTGAAACATCTAAAAAGTAAAGCCTACAAAAATTTACTATCAAAGTTTTACATTACATTATTATAAATAAAAGACACTGATTTATTAAAGTTTCAAATTTTTAGTACATTAAAAAAAAGTGAAAGCAGGGATCTGCAATTTATTCTGTAGCAAACAGTTCTGGAAGCAGCATGAACCCTGACTAGCCAATGGTATCACCAAGCTCCTTCCTCAGACGCTACTTAATTCAGACAGCATGTTATCATATCTTATCATCTATCACATCCTTGGTTTAACACATTATACCTATTTCTACCATAGGTTGATATTATTTTAGATTTTATGTATTATTTTTTAGATTCTTTTTTGGTTCTGAGGTTCATTAAAATTTTTCTCATATAAATAACTGATAATATTGCTTTTTTATTTTAGGCCATTTCAGCTTGTAAATGGATTCACAGCATCACTATATTTTTGGATATAAGAAAAAACTTTTATTTAATAAAAGACAAATAATTGTGACTGACAATAAAAGTCAGGTTTCTCACTATAGTATGACCCATTTTGACTTCCACACTCCATAGTGCTTTAGCATCTATAGTCTCCAATTCTCTTTATTCCACACTCCCAGCATCTTGTTAAAAGTTTCTTTCAGAAATAACATCATGATCCAAAACTGAACATGTGGAACCAGAGAGATAGTACAGGGGTTAAGACATTTGCCTTGTAGTTCCATCCTTTGCATGGTGCATGGTCCCCTAAGAACCACTACAAATTTTGTTTGTTTTTGTTTGGGGGCCACTTCTGGTGGCACTCAAGGGTTACTCTTGGCTCTGTGCTCAGAATTATTCCACCAGGCTCAAGGGACCATATGGGATGCTGGGGACTGAACCCAGGTCAACCATGTGCAAGGCAAATGCCCTCTCTGCTGTGCTATCACTCAGGCCCGAAGCAGGGATCACTCTTTGAGCAAAGAATCTGGAATAGCTCTTGAGCACTAAAAGATGTAGCTTTATACCACAACACACCCCAACCCCAATCCCCCACAAGTTAAGACTGAACTCTTCTCCTCCATGAAACTAGTTTGACCTCTTATGGTTTAGCTTCTAAGTCTCAAAGTTTCTTCCATTTCTATCTTCTTTTTTCACCACTTGCCTGTCACACACATTCATATTAAATAGTGGTAATTTTCCCCTTGCTCTCATTCCTATCTGCCTCATTTTCACTCTGAAACCAACCACTGTTAGAATTCTAATACTCCAACCACAAATACTGGAATTGATCCCAAACTCTCTTTCCTATATCTTTCATTAAATGTATTGTGTTAAGTTTTTGAGTTCTGAGGCCCCAAATCAATATCTGAATCCTGGTTTTATTGACCATAGGACCTTTGTATTAAAGCAGGTTTCTTTATTATGCACTTTGTTGTGTGTCCTAAGGCTATGGCTGCAACTCATCCATACAGACAACAGCCTTTTCTTCCATTTTTACTTTGAAAGTCTCAAACTGAGTTTAGAACAATAGTTACAATTGACTTTCCACATACCCAACCACCAGGGTATCTGGAGATTGAGTCTAGAGACTTACTGTTTATTTTCCCCAGAGTGTAAACCTGGGATTTGGATAGAAAAGTAATGTAGGTCAGGACTGACAATAAAGACTTCATAAAATGAAAATGGACACCTCTCAGTCCAATTATACCTGATAAAATTAAAGAGAGGAGAGCCTGAAGGTATCTATCTTCTCTGCTCTAAGACATTGATATGTCTTATGCATCTGATTCAGTGCATTATAAATACATAGTTTTATCTCAAAGATTTAGAATGGCTAAAGGAGCTGGTCCAATTAGTGAGAAAGCTGATTTCTATCCAGTTTGTGGAATATGAGCACCCATTTCCAATAACTGCAAAGCTTTAAGTAGAATGATAACTTCATGAGATACTTGCAGCTGGGCTTCACTTTCTTACAAAACTAGATAGAGCTATCTGGATTTTTCTTGAGCCTAGAAAGAATGGGCAGAATTGTGGATTCTTTTTCTGCCTAAAGCTCCTTAATTTCATATTGGTGTGGACGAAGCTACTGGGTCAGACTGTCTTGACTTGGCAAACAACAGGATGATTCTCCTGGTTTCCAGGAGAAATCAGTTTCATTAAGGGGAAGTTAGTTGCTATCAATTAACAACCCCCAAGGGCTGAGAAATACAAATAAGATGCCAAGAGATGGACTGGTTGAAGGGATCAAGAAAGAAAGGATGTGGTATGGATGATTTAGAAAAGCCACCTTACAAGCATCTTCAGAGTTAAGTGGACTATCAAGATGGAGCAGTTGAAACATATGAACCAATAGAAGGGTTTGACTCTGTGTCAAGAAAATGAAGTTAACTCTCCAAGACTTGTGCTTTGAAAAAATCCTCCAATGTGTAATTATAGTGCCCTATATAGGAAGGAGTGCTAGGGGCCCTTTTTACAGATGGAGGACTGGAAGAGCACAGAGATGAAGGAATTTGCCCAAGGACTGCTATAGGCCAGAGATTCCCAATCCCACATTCAGAGCAAAGGGAGAAAACTCTTGACATTTCAACCAAATAACTCTACCAAAACATTGCATTTTCTCCTGTGAATCAAAAGCAGAGAACTCTGACGTGCAGTTTTTCCCACCACCACCCACTCCCTCCACCCTTCCCCGTCCTAAGACCTGGTATCTTGTTTCTACAGGGAAAAGAAACGCCTATAAACAAGGCTGCAGAGGCATTGTACGACAACAAATCACTCATAAAAAAAAAAAAAAAGGAACATTCTAGTGAGTTCAGTATAAATGAATCAGAAACATATGGAGTCAATCTACTTGAAAAGGACCAGCAGAGTTCCTGGGGATGTGCGAGCTCCCAGAGGAGATTATATTGTGGGATAGGCCGAAACCCCAGGCCTTTATAATGTCCAGGCCTGAGTAGGGCTGTGGAGGCGTCTCCAAGGAAACCTGCTGGAGACTGAGAAAGCTATGAAGAGCCTTTTTCTCCCAAGCCTCCAGCCTGGACAGGAAAATTGCAAATCCATGTACATTTGAAAAGCACTTCTAAATCTACTATCCAACCAAGGTACAATGGCAAAACCCTCTAATAATTCCTCCTTTCTACACTCCACAGGAGCTATAGAACTGAGACCTTCCATCTTTCCCCTCATTGATTCTCTCTCTTGAAAGTGAACCTTGAGATTATGAGCAATGTCAGGTCATAAATAATGACCATAATCCTTTTTGAGTGACAACTGATGCAAGGTAAAGGAAGCTACAAAGAAATGTTGAACAGGTTCAAGTAAACAGAAAGTATGAGGAGGTAAAAGTGATAGCTCAGTAAGACATTTGCTTTGTATGTGATCTACCTAGGTTTAATCCTTGGCAGCACATACAGGGCCTTTATTCCTCCAGAAGTGATCCCTGAGCACAGAGCCAGGAGTTAGCCCTGAGCAATGCTGGGTGTGATCCCAAACTAAAAATCAACCAGTCAAACCAAACCAAACAAAAATTGGGAAAAGAGAGAAATTGAGACTCAGGCATATCAGAACCTGGATCAATAACATCCATCATAAGAAACATAGGCTGAAGCTCACAGAGGTGATGTTGGTGGAATGAAGTCAGGCCAAGAGCAGGTCATCTGGGATCTGATCATCTTCACTGCTGTCCCAGACTCCAGGTCTTCTCCAAGAATCAGGACCCACATATGGGAGTTGGGGAGTGGGGCCTGAAGCTCATTTGGAGACTATGTGCATTAGACCTGTGTTTTCCTAACTAACTAGTTCCTCTTCTGGTTGAGCCTGGCCAGTGCTGTTGTGTTATGCTGCTTTTTCTCACAGACTGTTGTTTTGGAAACAGGCCTTTCCCCCTATCCTCCTCAATGGATCAAACTTTATGGGGAGGCTGGGAATAAAAACGTCCCAGTGCCTTCTTGCCTGGTTCCACCTCTGCTGGTTTTCCCAGCTGGCCCTATAGACCCGTAAGGCACACATTGAGTGGTTTCTTCTGCCTTTCTTCTGCCCTGATTTCCAAACTGCAAGCTCAGGGGTGCTTGAGTGTGTGTATGTGCTTGTATATTATATGTGTGAGGCCATGCCTCAGTGTCTGCGTATTGCACCACAGTAGAGGGCCGGCCAGTTCTGGGAATATGCATCTCTGAAAGTGTCGCTTGTCACTTGTGGGAGGCAAGAACTTTGAATCTGCCTCCTCATCTCTGGGCAAAGAAGCTCTGGAATCCTGTCACTACTTCTCCCAGTGCCCCAGAATTGCCCATTCCAAGAGAGGGACAATGGAGTAAGCAGAGGACAGGACCTGGCCAGTCTGGCCACTGCCCAGTTTAATTGTATGCATCCTCAGAACAATTCCTCCCAGCTGGCCAGTCATCTTACTTATGTCTCCAGAGTGAATGGGGGTGAGGAGAAGCCAGGGGAACCAGAAGAACAAAGAGAGTAGTAACTGACCAGAAGGAAGGGGAAGGGACAGAAGAGGTCAAACAAGCACTTGACAGTGACTATCCTGATGGACACCAGAAGGCAGGAGGTTTCCCAGGGCCTGGACTCATCTGCAGGAGTCTGGGGCAATCATGGGAGACCCCAGATCCTCTGCAACATGGCCTGTAACTTTTCAGCTGACCAAAGCAGAGGATTCAGAGCACACTGAGGAGGGTTCATAACCTCTGGCTTCACACTGCCCCAGCCCTCCAGTCTCTGGACCTAAACAGAGCCAATGGTACTGGGGCTCTGCAGCCAATGACCATGGTTTCTGTACCATGGCTGCAAAAATGACCCCGTTGTTGCCCCCAAGGTGGGGACGCCGGAGGAAGAATGTGGTTGACTTCCTACATACATGTCTACCATTTCCTCTGAATATACTCTTTTCTTCTGAGCTCCAGTGATAAGATTACATTCCTTTGTTATTTTGTTTTTAATCTTATTTGTGGGGGCAAACTGCCAAGATTCATTCAGAGACCACCCATGGTTCACTCCTCTCCATACTTGGCCAATCTCCTCTGGGCCTTGGCCTGGGTCAAGGCTTATTGAGACTCAATTTCTGAGGATTCATCCATAATGCATTTACAGCTTTAGGGCTAGTGTTTTATGACTTCCTAAGCATTCAGAGAGCACCCAACACCCTATCTACTTGCCTACTTCGCCTTTGAAAAACAAGAAGGAAGCCAAGCCCTCAAAACATGCTCAACTTCAGGCAGCTACAAGCATGGAGTCACAGATTCTGCTCAATTCTGCACAGATGCAAGAGCAACCCCAGGAAGAAGGGGCTGCATTATCACCTCTGCTGCAACCAGGCATGCAACATCCTCAAGAGGCAGCCTGGTTGCTTCTGCATCACCACAGGTTTTAGATCTTTTGTTTTCTTTGGGAAGCCAGCAGTGTGAGGGAGGCTCCTGTCTCTGCTCAGGGATCAGCCCTGTCCTCTTATGTACAGAGCACTGAGCCCTAGGTTTTACATGGGAACAGAGAAACAGCAACCTTGAGAAGGGAATCTGCTGCTTTCTCTTCACTTCTGCCACTTGGGAATTGCTGGGGATATCTAGAGCTGTAGGCCTCATTCTTTGCTGGAAAGAAAAGGCAGTCCTAGACCTTACCCAGGCCTTTCAGGTCTGCCGTCTCAGAAAAGAATTTCAGGAGATGAGCAGTTGAAGTAAAAAGAGGTTTTATTGAAAAATTCTGAGGAAGGGGAGGGAGAGCAAGTGATCAGGTGTGTGTGTGTGTGTGTGTGTGTGTGTGTGTGTGTGTGTATGTGTGAAAGAGAGAGAGAGAAAACAACACACTTGAGAGAACATAACCTTCTCCAAAAGTGAAGAGAGCCCCAGTAGACTTTCCATGTGAAAAGCTGGACAAATGAAAGTCCACATCTCAAGAGGGGAGATGTAGGTAACATGTGCATGTGGACACCAGTACATGTGCATGTGGCCGGCAGTACACACATGCATGTTCTAAGTTGATTTATACACTGTTTCTTCCAAACCTGCCTATGTGGGGCTTTTCACCTCAAGAGTCCATCCCTAGGGTGGTTGCCAAGGGGAAGGGTGAAATCAGTTGATCAGCTTTGATCCTGGCTTTTGTTCCTGTTGGATCTTCTCTTCCTGCATCCATAAATGTTGTGGTAGCAGAGATGGTGAGTCTCTGTCTTGGTCCCTGATTCCCAGGTTCAATAATGAAATTATTGAGTAATGAACACAGTGTTAGAAGATAGAAAAAGCTCACCCCCCAAGTGAATTAGAGGATTGAGTTAAAAGTAAAAAAATTTAGTATAGGACTAAGATAAAAGGAATTTTTGTGCAGGCCTCAAAAGGCTTTTTGCATTTCTTATCAATTGAACAGAATGTTACAAAGAATGCAAAGATCCTACAGTGTGGTCTGCCCACTCAGATCCTCAGAGTGGTTTGAGTCTTTGGGGTTACCTGTCTAGCCATTTGCTTTAGGCACTACCTGTTATCATAATGTCTTGGTGAGCCCAAACTATGGGAAGACGTTTATGGTCCTGGGGATTATAGAAATAAGTATAGGATGAGGCAGTCAAAAAATGGATCTGCTCAAAGCAGCTAACAAGGGGAAACTGAGTCTTCTTCTTTCACAAACAAGGTGATCCTGGTAACCTTAGGGTTAGTGACAAGAGTAACTTCTTCAAATTCCATATTTTGGTATTATTATGTCCCCAAGAACTTTTCATTACATCTCAAGAACTCATTGCCATGGGGGGGGGGGTATCCTCAATCACCCTCAGGCTTAGATTCAAGCTACACCAGAAGCTCTGGACCCCACCCTGCTTCTGTCCTTTCTTACCTTCTCTCTCTACCTTCCCATCACCTCCTCCTCACACCCAAACCAGACCTTCTGGGTTCCCTCTTATCCTCTCCCTTGCCCACAAGCCTCATCTATAAGGGCCCAGAAACTAACTCTCCTCCATTGTAAACTTCACTGAGGAGCCAAGCAAAACCAATTGGGGTAGAATAGTAGAAGATTGTGGAACTTTGGTAAATATTAGCTATAAACCTTGTATGGTAGTTTAAACCTGTTTGGGTAAACCCAAACCTTCTCCCCTCCCTGTAAACAAGGACCATTGTTCAGGCCTCCAGCATCCCATATGGTCCTCTGAGCCCTGCCAGGAGTGATTTCTAAGCACAAAGCCAGGAGTAATCCCTAAGCACCACCAAGTGTGGCTCCAAAAAACAAAAATTAAATTAATTAGATTAATTAATAAAAGGTCTGCTTTGAGCATCTGTCCAGCAGTAGGAACCAAAATAAAGGATTATGAGCAGGAACAGAGCTGAGACTTTTTAAGATCTTCGATTCCCAGGACTTCAAGAGCCTTTTCTTTCTTTTTTGTTTTCTATTTTTTTTTTTTTTTTTTTTTTTTTTTTGGTTTATTGGGTCACACCCGGTGGCACTCAGGTGTTTACTCCTGGCTCTACACTCAAAAATTGCTCCTGGCAGGCGTGGGGGACCATATGGAATGCCAGGATTCGAACCACCGTCCTTCTGCATCGGATGGCAAACGCCTTACCTCCATGCTATCTCTTCGGCCCCCCCAAGAGCCTTTTCTACTATGATTGTTAGTGATATTAGTTTCTGCTTAAAGCCTGTCTAGAGAAGACTTTACCAGCCTGTGCTGATTGGGGAGTGGTTGTCTAAGGAGGGATGTGTGGTTTCACTGGGCAGGGAAGAACAACAGGAACTCATGAGGTGGTCCTGCCTCTTCTTGGAGCTGGTAGTACTTTCACACAGGCAGAGACTTGGAAAGAGTGAATATAGGAAGCCTTAGAGGACAGGGGCTGAAAAGAAAGGAATATTGGGTGGACAGCTGAATTCTCTGCTTCCTGTTAAGTTTTTCCAATTGCCAGAAGCATGGAGATACTTCCTGGAGGAGTGGGAAAGTTGGCAGAGGTTTTTGATGGTGGGGTGTGAATGGAGGAGAGAGAGTTTACAGTCAGGATCACAGATGGAGGATGAAGGGAGGAGAGGAAGAGAGTAGAACAAGAAAGCAGAGAAGGTGCCTGACAAGAGAGAGAAGGCATCAGGTAGAAAAAGGGGAAACCTCAGGAAAGGGGAATTTTGATAGGACAGAGCTGGAGAAATAGTAGTGCAGTTGATAAGCCACTTGCAAGCAGAGATCTGAGTTCCATCCTTGGCATCATGTAAGGTTTTCTGAGCTCTGCCAGGAATTATTTCTAAACACCAGAGTAACCCAAGAGTGGCCCCCAAACAAACAACAAAAGAAATGGGCCTGGAAGGTAATTCACATGATGGAGCAGAAGCTTATGCTAGCTTCAGTGGTCCTCAAACTATGGCCCGCGGGCCACATATTGTATTTGTATCTGTTTTGTTTCTTCATTGCAAAATAAGATATATGCAGTGTGCATAAGAATTTGTTCATAAGTTTTGTTTTTACTATAGTCAGACCCTCCAATGGTCTGAGGGACAGTGAACTGGCCCCCTGTTTAAAAAGTTTGAGGACCCTGGATGCACCAAGTTCAATCCCAACACACTGCCCTTCAAGAACCTCTAAGAGCTCAGAGTCCTGGCTCTAGGTTCTCTGAGTCCCACTAGGGGAGGTCATTATCATAAATGTTTTAGAACCATGAGACATACTACAAGAGTTAGGTGGGCTCTGTCTTGCTTGCAGCTGCCCCTTGTTTGAATCTCCCACACCATACATGGTGAGCTGAGTACCACCAGGGTCACTCCTGAACACAGATCCAGGAACACTCCCTGAACACTCCCTGGAAGAACCAGTAAAGTTGGTCATTTTTTCACTGCAGGTTCTTCTGAAAACGTGAGACAGCACTAAACTGTGTAAGAATGGGAAGGATCTGGAAAGAGCAGGGCCTTTCACAGTGCAACCAGATGGACAGATAGCAACTGGATAGTTCTGTTGACCATTTAAGAACTTGTAGGTGCCCTGGTCGCTGATTTACTTTTAATCACTTTATATATTTAATCAGTAAAACAAGAACACAGTATTTGTCTCCTAGGATCATGAAGAGTCTGGTGGCAGGGAAGCCATTTTCCTGGTCTGTTGTCTTAGTCACAGTCCTGGTCCTCATGCCAGAGGGAGACTGACCCACCCTCCCTGTATCCAAGGGGATACAGATAGTCTTCTAGGGAGTAGCTTTATACTCAAGGGTTTACAGATCTGTAAGCTGTAAGCCTTGGTTTACAGAACTGAAACTGCTGGGTAGTGGGGGAATGTAGGGGGAGAATGAGGGGGACTCAAGATATGACATGAGGGGCTATGGCACAGGGCTTGTTGGACCCATAGGTGAAGGTAGGAACTTTATATAAAAAACACTGTTATAAACATGAAAACACAAAAGCAAGAAAACTCCAAACCTCAATAAAAATCCAATATCACATCACTAAAATTTGGATGCCACCACAATTTTTCAAGTTTGTTTCTAAATAGATTTATGAGTCATTATCAATTAATATTAGCTTGGTGCACCCATTTTATATACCTGGAGTCAAGTAAAAAATTCTTCGATGCAAAGAGGTGTTAAGTGTAAAGTTGAGAAGGCCACACTAGGAGGTTGATAAGAACCTCAGCTCTATGAGAGAGCATGATTTTGTGAAGGTCAAAACTGAGCTGACAGAGAAAGAGTGGACCCTACGTGTTGTAGGGATATAGGAAGTGTGTAGGCAGAGGCCTTTGGGCGAGGTGTGCATGGAGCTCGTAGGTGGCTTAGAATAGAGTGGGGGGGGGAGGGAGAGGAGAGAGAGGAGGCAGGGAGCTGTGGGCAGTGGGGCAGAATAGAAAGGTCATATAGAGATTGTGGCTATGATCCACAGGACTGCCACTCTCTGGTAACAGTTGAATGAAATGTACTGGACCAGTAAGGAGGGAAGGCAGGAAAGAGGGATGGGGTGGAGAGAGAAGATTGTGTGGGCAAGTTTGGTTTCAGCCAGACACTTCCGGAAGGCTGGACTCCTCCTCCCCTCAGCCACCCACGACACAAGCTTCAAACTCACTTGTGCCCTTTTCCAGGATTTCTCCAATGACTCCGAGGCTCTGGGGAAACTGGAAGTGGTAGAAATAAGGGAGTTCCTCTTAGGCCAGCAGAGAAGCAGAGACTTTCCATGACTTGTATGAAGACCTCAGCACTCACCACAGGGACTTCCCTGCTGTCCTTTTGTGCCAACATTTCTCTTCCTTCAACTCTGCTCATCCACTTCCTTTCTGGTCTGGGAATAATTCTCTGCAGAGTCAACTGGCCTCCTAGTCCTCCTGTCCGACTGTTTGCATGGTCCCCAATGTAAGATGAAGTCACTGCATTGTCTATGTGTCATATGGATCGCACTCAGGCTGGGGCAGTGACTAGGTCCTGAGAGCCAATTGGATCAGGTCAGGTTGCTGTGCCAGCCTATTATTCATCTCCTTTCTCTTGTCTATCCCAGTGACATTCAGGGTGGCCAGTTTAGGCTTCCACTGTGGCAATGCTCCCACTGTGGCAATCTGATGGTGGATGGAGAGGAAGGGACAAGCTGATACTATTTCCATGCAGTGTTAATGGCCACTCTGTGGAGTGAGTGCTCTAGGGTCATTGCAGAACCAAGAAGGGGAGAGAGGAAGACATTTTCAGGCCATTCTGAATAATGTTTTATGAAAAGTGGAGCTATTGGTAGAATAGGCCTGGCCTGTTTCCTCCTCAGACCAACCTGTGTGGCCCAGATTGGGAACAGCCAAAGAGAGGGAAGCAGAGATGGATCATAGTTGGTCCTGTACCAAAGGCAACATTTCAACATACCACCCCATGCAATGATGTAAGGGAGCCATCATCCTTCTTGGCTCATGAGTAAATAAAATCACAGAAAGGCCTCACCTTCTCTCACACAGCAGCTACAGGTTGAGCACTCACACCTTGGCCAAGTGGGTCCCAAAATTACCTGCTCTTGGGGTTGAAGATATGGTGCTTTACGATGGGCGATGGAGAGATTGTATAGTCAGATGTCAGTCACTTGTCTGCATGCAGCAGACTTGGCTTCAACCCTGAACACCACACATGTCACCCAAGCAATGCCTGGAGTGATGCCCTGTGTGCAGAGCCAAAGGTAAATCTGGCTGAGCAAAAGATCAAGGATTCTGATTTTAACAACCTCGCACTTCCAGAAGTCCACTCTAGAATTCCCCTCAGCTCCCCTAGTAGAGGAAAAAAGCTTAACACAATCCAACCTTCTCTGTCTATGCTGGATTCTTAGTGAGCCAGTTGCCATGGGTTTTGGTGACTACTGTCTCAAGAAATAAGAATGAAGATTACATTGGTGGAAATGAATTAGGGAAAAGGTCTTGCACATGCATGCAGACATGTAGAGACCAATACACTGAGGCCATGTCTCACTTGGGTCTTAGTGAAGCCATTTCTCTGGAGCTGGGAGAGCACAGAGTTTAGGACACATGCCTAGCATGGTCCCCTGAGTATCACTGAGTGCAGTTCTTGAGGCTCTCAAACATTTGTGGGGTGTTCTGAGTGCCCTCAACTTTGCCAGGACCCACATAGCATTGCATCTTCTACCTCTTGCATGGAATTACTGCTCATGTTGGCTGAAAAATCACTGGTGGGATCCCCAGATTCCCGAGGCATTATTTGGAAAACCCCAGATTCTCAATAAGAGACAATTTGATTCAAGTGAAGCCTGAAGGTGATGTGTGTGGGTGTAGGCATAGGTTAACACTGAGCCCATTATCCAGCTGCTGACTTGGCCTGAATAACAAGCCCATAGGAATGGTCTTCTTAGCAGGCTCTTAAAGAGACAAAAAAAAAAAAGGAGTAAAAATAAAATGGGCTAGAAACCTGCCAGAGAGTCAACTCTGAAAGCTGCAGAAGTGGGGTTCTCATCCAGGAAATTTGTAAAAATCAGTTTTTCTGACTCATCCATGCCTTTTGCTCAAGTTTTGTTTTGTTTTATTTTGTTTTGCTCTCTCTGCTGGCTCTTTGCTCAAAGATTGCTCTTGATGGGACTCTGGGTGGTGCTGGGGTCAAAGCAAGATCCAATGAATGCAAGGCAAGTGGCCTTACCCACTGAGCTATCACCCTGCCTCTTATTTTGTTTATTTTTTACATATTAACAAATCCTTGTTCATGTCAGAGAGGTTAGTTACATATAGTATGAACAAGGAAGCAGTATAACACAGAAATAAATCACACATAAACTTAGCCCTTAAATAATTTATTCTCCTATATGATGCAAAGGAATTCTACAAATGCTCTCCAATGGACAAGTATTTACGGAAAGAGTTCTCATCAACTATTTCTAAAATTCCAAAATTCATAGATAGCATGCAGAGAGGGGCAGGGAAGAATGCCACCTTGCTTCACTATTTTTTACTTTTATTATTATGGTCACACGTATGTTGGGGTTGCTCCCCAGCTACATGCTCAGAGGACATTCTTGGTGGTTCTCGGGGACCCTGCATTGCTGGAGGAGTGACTTGGGGCCTTTTGCCATGCAAACCTTTTGCCCTAGCCCTTTGCACCTGAACATGCCCCTTTAAAAGGACACCTATTTTCTTTTCCTCTATTCTCCTCCTTTCCTGCTACTGAGTGTTGCAGTATTTGGAGTTGAACATATGCTAGGTTATGTGATTCTTTCATTTGGTTGTGGTTCCCATTACTTTGGTGCTTGAACCTCTTGCAATTATGGGGATTGCTGCATTCTTCTGTTTTGGTGTTTGTCTATACCAGGCTACCAGGCTTCACAGGTAATAGCACCACATGAGATCTAAGTTCACCCTGGCAAGGCAATCCCTGTCTGTACTAACATTTCTGAAACCCTGTGGAGATCGGGAAGGAGGGGGGCAGGAACAAAAATTATGTTTGGTGTTGACTCAGCATTGCCTGGGTGGTGGAAGGTGGTCTCACTCCTGGGCTGGGATGGGCGGATCTCCCTCCTGTGACTCATCCTCCAGATGGGGTGGTCTAGCTCATTCACAGTGAAAGACAGGATCTTGTAATTAGAGAGAAGTGAAGGGGGGAGGGAGACAGAGACAGGGCAATTCTGATGCACATGTTTTTCCCATGTCACATTTGCAATGTTCAGATTTTCCCCCAAACAAGCCCCCTAGCCCAGCCAAGGGTGAAGGGGGAGGAGAAATGGCCCCCCACTATTGCTGGGTGATGAGGAGCAGAACTTTGCCTCACATTTATTTTGACAGGAGAAGCTGGGGACCAGCTGTTGTTAGATAGTTCGGGTGACATGGGTTGCATTTGTGTTATTGTTTATTGTGTTTTGAAATCCCTCAGCACCAAAGGGAGCTTGGCAACTTGGGTAGACTGTGATTGATGGCAAGAGCTGGGGTCCACCGCAGGTTACTCATATGTGCAGAAAAAAATGACAGAGGAGGGCTCAGGGGATCCCGTGGATTTGATGTCTGTTTCAAGTGGGCCAGGAAATGTCAGAGTTGTTTAGGATACCAGCTTAAAGGGAAGATTACAGGCAATTTCCTATGTGAATCCAGAATTTGATGCCCCAGCACTACCCATAACCAGCAGGTGTGGTTCCAGAGCAGTATTAGGTGCCACATCAAGGAGTGTATAGGATGACCTGGGTCCCCCATATTAGTGTACTTGATCCCACACTAAGAAGATTAGAAGTAAATTCTGCACTGGTTTTAATGGTTGTGGGTCAGGATGCTGTGGTCTACTAATAAATGAATCCACTATTTGCAGGGGCACAGTCATGCCAAAAAGTACCTGCTCCACCCACACTTCCAACTCTGCCCTAGGCTGCCCTGGACAGCCCTAGCCAGGGAAGAACAACAGGCAAAGAACCTGGCATTAGATGTGCTGTGGGCAAGTCCTGAGCCAACAGTGAACCAGATGCAGAACTTGGAGGACTGGAGGTATGATTGGCAGAGAGGAGTTGAATGGTACCATAAGATTGAGTCCAAAACTGGGCCAGTCGAGCCCCTCTGAAGATATGACTCAACAAAAAGTGGAGAAGAAGCATATGAAAGAGCAAAGAACCCAGGAAGAGAAGATGTGTTCATCGAGCCCTTGACTAGTTCTTCCCCCCAGAAACCTTTCTGATTCCTTCCTTCTCTTCCTGGTCATAATATCCTCATCACCAGAGTCAGCCACATAGATGTCTTCCTCCACAGCCCTGACTAGTGCACAGGATAGAATAAAAATTTTGGAATAAGGTAAAAGGACCGCTTAGACAGATGTCACAATATAAGCTTTTACCCCCCCATTAGCGTATCAAGTCAGTACTGGAGTTGTCTGACTCAATTGCTCCTAGCTATAAGACTCTCCATCAAGTCAACACCAATGCCATGCCAATGCCGCATTAATGCCATACCAATCCTGGGGGATAGACAAAGTCTTGAGAACAAAGAATGCTCATTTGAAGTCTATTTTTATAAATTGTTTAGACTATTTTGCCTAATCTCTAGTTGTGGATGTAGCCAGAAAACCCTTTTGTTCTTCATGATGGCAAACATCAGCTTTCAGTGTGGCTCAGTAAAGAAATTCCCAGAAAACCAGTAATCACACAATATTTCAGCCCCAGCCCTCCAGAGTCTGATGGTTAAGGGGGTTGGACAGTGAACTCTCCTTTCAAAAAAGAATCTGCTGTCCCCCACATTTCAGCATACAAAATGACAGAGACAAATAATGTGCCGACTAATTAACCACTTTAATGGAACTGACTTTTTTTTAGTATTGCTGTGATAGATAACCTTCTTTTTAGGAAACAGATTCCTTTGTCCAAAAGACATCGCTTGTCAGATTCAGCTTCCTCCCAGAAATGGGTCTACACTGAAAGAGCAAAGTCAGGGAAATGGGTAGCTGAGTTCCAGTTTCTGTGATGTAGGTGAGGGGGACCAGCACCTGTGCTAAGTCACCCAGACTCACGAATGGGAAAGCACCTCAAGACCAAGTCTTCCCACCCACATACACTATGAACTCCAAAAGCTAATGAAACTTATTCCAATGTGGTTCAGCATCCACCAATCCCCCACTCCTCCACCATTGTTCTGAAGATCATTTTCTAGTCTCTTTGTAACTTCACAAATGTTTACTTTTTGAAGAACCCTGTATACTGGCATTGGTGGTGGACCCCCAGTTTAGTCCAAGGAGGAGGCCTTCAGTTCATTCTACACTAGCATTTATCAACCAAATACGCTGTGATCGAAGAATACCAATCTACACTGCATGCCTCTGGCTTATTTGTGCTGTGTGCCCAGCAACGTTTTCCTCCAAAGTGGTTCTCCTGGTATGCTCAATTACCTTGGATGAAAGGTCTTCTGGGGAGCCTCTCCAACTACCCCTGCTTTGTCCTTTTGTGGGGAGAGAGTATTCTGGTTTTATGTTTGACTCTTGACACCCATTTCTTGGGGTGCTAAGCTCAAGATTTCACAGAACCGATTACTATGGCAATACTAGGTGTTTGCTGCTCCAGAGCCTTTAGCTGTCCCTAACCGCAGTAATCTGTTCTCACCCTAGCACCACATCAGATCACTCTTGGTACCCAACCTAGAAAATGTTTGGTTTGTTTTATGTTAGAGTCCTATGTTCAGAGGGGCATGGGATTCTTTCCTATGTCTGGGGATTATCTTATATATAGATAGTACCAGTCACAAGTTTCACTGACTCAGCTTTTGGAGGTTTCTTTGCTACAAAAATAAAGGGGTTAGGGAGTCTTCCAGGCAGACTCATCATTCAGTTCTTCCCAGGCAATGCCCAAAAGCCAGAATTGTCTGTGATGTTTTGAACCTGGAATTTAGTGTTCTTGTAGCCTGGGAAGAACCTAGTACTCTGGCACTTGGTTGCGATTATTCAGGAGAAGTCCAGGGGCAGGGTAGACACCACTGCCAAGATGACCCTTGTCTCCTTCAGACCAGAGGTCACTCTGTGCACCATGACATTAGCATGTCTCCACTGCCAGCCTTCAGCTGGCTAAATAGCACATTAGAAAAGGATACCTGTCCTGTCCTGGGATGTGAAGAGCCCATTATATTTGGAAAGCAGAGGTGTTGTTTCCTCAAGTGTGCAGCAGAGATTGACTCCCCAATGTAAGGGACAAAATCTGGAAAACCCTTATGGCTTGTCATGGCCTGGAGGGGGTCCCAGTGCAAACCTTGAGAACAACAGCAAGAGTTCTGCCAAACTTCCCACAATGTATCGGATAGCCCATTTCCCCAATAAAAGGGAACACCACCCATGATATCTCTTGTGCTGAGACTGAAACATCTGCCCTCCTGGTCATGATGCATTCAGAAATCCCACAAGAGCTCTCAGGAGAGAGTTCTCTGTAGAGCTTGGTCTTTCTGCTCAGGCTCTTGATGGAAATTTGGATGGGGCTTCAGGCCCTGTTTCCTCACTGCTCCATTACATGATGCACAAAAGCCAACTGCAACAATTGGGCTTCAAGAAAGGTGGGTTCTTCATTTAAAATAAAAAATCAAACTTGTGTAGATAAAACCTTAATACTTCATAAAGTAAAAAATAGGGGCTAATATTCCTCGATCAATATAGGCACAGTATAACTGTGATACTGTTTTCAAAGAGAAAACAGTTTTACTCTTTCTCTCTCATACACACATCTTTTCACATGCACATTTTCTCTTTCACATGCAGGAATTCTCAAAGACATAGTCTTTCTCAAAGACTCAAACACACATGAACATATTTCAATAACAAACTCATACACACACCCTCATATACATAAATTATCATATACACAAACTCACATGAGCTCTTAAGCACACACATATATGCAATGCGGACCAGACTGTCAATAAAATACACTTTCATATACAAACTCCACACACATATACATACTCATACAAATTACACTCGCATACATACATTCACATGAAGTGTCTCTCACTCTAGTATACACACACACCAAATATATTCAGACAACACCATCTTAAAACTGGCAATAATGGAAGTGTATGAGATGTTTGGGGATTCTACTGCATGGACACATCTATAATCTATTTACTAGCATTGCAGGGTTGCAACTAGTCATCTTGCATCTATCCTAGAATTATTATTATTATTATTATTATTATTATTATTATTAAAGTGTGACTTATTTGTTCTTTAAATGCTGCTGTGTCATTGTTTTCCTCACTAATGCAGCTAGGGGAAAGTTAACTCCAGGAATGTACCTGACCACTGAGGCAGCCACAGAGACCATCCCAGATGCATTATTAGAGAAAATCATTCTTGCTTCTATTCCTGATGTTCTCATCACAACCACTTGTTTTCCAGAACATAAGAGGACAGTTATTTCAAGGAATATTTAAGTCAAGATTAAAACTTTTAGGTTTTCTGAATGTCATTCCCCCTAGCTTATTGCCACAAGGATGAAAGATATAAAGGCAAGAGAAAAGGCTAATTTTGCAAGTTCTGTCAAGACATTGGACTGGGCCAAGCACATCCCATTTTAAGGTTCCATGGGAGCAGGCTGATGGTACACAGCAAAGCACCACAGATTAGAAAGGATGATCTAGAACATTACATAAAGTTTCTATACTGGTTCCTTATGGTGGTAATATTTGACAACATTTAAGTTGATAAACCAAAGAAAACACATTAGAAGCAAAAATTTATGCACACAAACACATTAGGCATAGACAGAGAGGAAATGTTTGACTATGAAGGTAGTGAGTCACTGTCAACTCACAGAGGAAATGCAAAGGGACAGAGAGCCTATGAGTTGCAATTTTAAGTTGCAAGGATATTTCATGCTCAGGAGACGAGGGGTTGAAGTGTTGCTCTGGCATCCCTGAGCATCTGAACAACTCATTAGGCTTCTGCCCTTTTATGCCTGGGATGAGCAATAGCTTCATGGAGAGCAACAGCTTCAGGAGCACTGAGGGAAGAGTGTGCAGGACAGATCCACCCTCTCCAGGTGCACTTTCATGTCTAAAAAGAACAGATTGGCTTATTTTATCACAGCACCAGAATTTGTTTCTTGATCTAGTTATGAGTAGGTGCAGGATCAGCCTCACTCTTCTCCTTCTCATCCCCCACATCAATTCTTCAGCCACTTTCTGAAAAGGGGATCTTCTGGGCCACTTTCTTTGGGGAAGTCAAAAGAGAAGGGTGGGCTAAAGTTTTGGTGAGTTTATGGACAGTTTCTCCAGGACAGAGCTCAGCTAGAGGTCTTCTACATACAAACCACTCACTACTATTGCCTCAGCTGAGCTCTGGAACAACAAATTAGGGAGTTTGACATGCTGCTGTCATGAACCACTCTACTCAGAAGAGCTACTGATGGAATATCGACAGAGGTGAGCTGACCCACCCAAAAAGGGTGGAGCCCTATCTCAACTGTGCATGTTTGTACATGTTTGCTTCACAGCTATGCACATCTCCTAGTCAATGAACCCTAGAACAACATGTAGAAAACACCACCCTAGAAAAATAAAATGGGGAACCAAGCAGGTCTCCACCATGCATAGAAAATAAAGAAAGGAGCTCTAATGGTAGAAGTGCCAAACATTTAGCCTCTCAGATAAGGAATTTAGAGAAGAAATTTGGAGAATTCCATAGAATTCAAGAAAGGCATGAAAGGAGCTGAATGAACCACACATAAGGACCTAAAGGATATAAAAATAGAAATTAAAAAACTACAAACTGAAATAACAGGACTGAGAAACTCAGATGAAATGAAAACATCAATGGAAAGCCTCTCAAACAGGGTAACAGCAGCTGAGGATAGAATCAGTGAGCTGGAAGATGAGATGAATAACTCCCTACAATAGAAGAAACTGGAAAAAAGCCTTAAAGCAAATGATCAGACAATGGAAAAATTACTCAAAGAATGTGAACAGATGAAAATAGAAGTTTTTGATGAGCTCAACAGAAACAACATAAGAATGATTGGAGCCCCAGAGACCTAGGAAGAATCAGAAGTCAAGGCTATCATTGCAGAGAAACTCCCAGAGATAAAGACTGCTTGCAACCAAATCCTGCATTCCCAAAGAGTACCAGCCAAAAGACATCTGAAGAAAAGCACCCCAAGACACATCTTAGTCACAATGACGAATCCCACAGATAGGAATAGAATACTGAAAGCAGAAAGATAAAAAAGGGAAGTTATATTAAAGAGCATCCTTAAGATTTAGAGCACATTTATCATAAGTAACCCTCAAGGCCAGAAGGCAGTGGTGAAATATAGTGACAAAACTCAATGAAATGAATGCTTCACCTAGAATACTGCACCCAGCCAGACTCACATTCAAATTTAAAGGAAGTCTCAGAAACTTTGCAGACTCAAAACTAGCCTTAAAAGAAAAACAAAAGGTCTAATTTAAGACAAGACAGACCAATAGGCATACCAAACTTCTACAAAAAGATGGCTCAAAAGCCCATGACAATGGTCTCTCTCAATGTACATGGACTAAATGCACCAGTTAGAGAGTGGTTAAATGGACCAAAAACTGAATCCAACATTATGCTGCCTACAAGAAACACACCTGAATAGTCATAACAAACATAGACTCAGAATCAAAGGCTGAAGGAAGATCATCCATCGCTTCTCAGCCTTTTGGCTAAGATCAAGTGTGGGGGAAGATCAAGCAAAAAACACCCTTGAAGAAGCTGGAGTGGCTATATTCATATCAGATGACAAAAACTTTAGACTCAGAAAAGTTGTAAGGGACAAAGATGGAGATTTCATACTAATCAAGGGATATATACGACAGGAAGAAATCACACTCCTAAACATATACACACCCAATGAGAGACCAGCAAAATATTTAATACAATTACTGACAAACCTGAAAGAAGATATCAATTGCAACACAATAATTGTGGGAGATCTCAACACTGCCCTGTCACCCTTTGATAGGTCAACCATACTGAAACAAAAAAAATAAAATACACTAGCTCTGAAAAGAGAAATGGAAGAAAGTGGACTAGTACATATATAGGACACTTCATCCCCAGAAACCTGGATACACATTATATTTCAAGGCACACATGTCATTCTCCAGGATATATCACATGCTGGCCCATAAAACATACCTCCATAAAATCAAGAGGTTAGAAATATGCAGACTGCCTTTGCTGATCACAAGGCACTGAAATTAGACATGAACTACAAAGGGACACAGAAGAAAAACTTTTTTAACATTTGGAATTTAAACAGATTACTACTGAACAACCAGAGATAAAATCAAAGAGGAAATCAAAACATTCTTGGAAACAAATGACAATGAAGAAACAAACTATCAGAATTTATGGGACACAACAAAACCAGTACTGAGAGGAAAAATTATAGCTTTGCAAGCACGCATCAGGAAGGAAGAAGGGGCATACCTGAATAGCTTAATGACGCAGCTTATAGAATTATAAAATGATCAACAAAAGGAACAAAAAATAGATAGGCAGAAGTAAATAACAAAGCTTAGAGACAAAATCAATGAAGTGGAAATCCAAAAGATTAACAAAAGCAAAATTTGGTTCTTTGAAAAATTAAACAAGATTAATAAATCACTGGCAAAACTCACAAAGAAAGGGAGAGAGAAACTTGATAAACTGGATTAAAAATGAAAAGGAAGAAATCAATACAGTTATTGCAGAGATTCAAAGGGTGATCAGAGACTAATTTGAGAAACTCTTTGCCACAAAACATGAGAACCTGGAAGAAATGAATAAATTCTTGGACTCTTATAACCTTCTACTGTTGAATAAGGATGATGTAGCATATCTAAATAGATCCAATAATATTGAGTTAAGTTTTAATCAATTATTTAATTAAAATGGTAATCAAAAGTCTTCCCAAAAACAAAAGCACAGGACCAGATTGATTCACTAATGAATTTTTCAAACCTTCTAAGAGGAACTACTACCAATCCCTTTTAAGCTCTTCCAGAAAATTGAGAAAACAGAAACACTCCATAGTAGTTTTTATGAAACTAATATCACCCTGATACCAAAAGCAGAGAGAGATGCTGCAAAAAAAAGAGAAACTACATACCAACATCCCTGATGAATATAGATGCAAAGATCCTCAACAAAATTTTAGCAAGTAGGATCCAATGCCACAAAAGAAAAAAGAAAAATCATATTATCAGATCAATAGATGCATAAAAAGCATATGATAAGGTCAAACACCCATTCATGATTAAAACTCTAAACAAGATGAAAATGAAAGAAACTTTTCTCAATATAGTTAAGGTCATTTACCACAAGCCCATGGCAAATACTATACTTGATGAAGACAGACTAAATGCCTTTCCTCTAAAATCTTGTACAAGACAAGGTTGCACCCTCTAGCCACTCCTATTTAACATAGTACTAGAAGTGCTTGCCATCACTATTAAGGAAGAAAAAGATATCAAGAGAGTCCAGATAGGAAAGAAAGAAGTCAAGCTCTCACTGTTTGCAGATAATATAATATTATATTTAGAAAACCTAAAGACTCTATCAACAAGCTTTTAGAAACAATATATCCATATAGAAAAGTAGTAGGCTACAAAATTAACCTGCAAAAATCAATGCCCTTCTCATAATGATAGAGCAGAAATGGAAATTAAAAAACAATCCCATTTACAATAGTGCCAAGAAACTCAAATTCCTGGTATCAACTTAAAAGGTGAAGGGTCGGTACAAAGAAAACTACAAAACAGTGATTCAAGGAATAAAAAAGAGACAAGAAGATGGAGACACACATTCTGTTCATGGATTGGGAGGATTAGCATTATTAAAATGGCAATACTCCCCAAAGCCTTGTACACATTTAATGCAATTTCTCTAAGAATACCCATGACATTCTTGAAAGAAGTGGATCAAACACTCCTGAAATACATTTGGAACAATAAACACCCACAAATAACTAAAGCAACCCTTAGGAAAAAGAAGATGAGAGGCATTATTTTCCTCATCTTTAAATTTTATTACAAACAGTAGTCATTAAAACAGCATGGTATTGGAATAAAGACAGGCTCTCAGATTAATGGAATAGACTTGAGAATTCAGAGAACATTCTCCAGGCACACAATCAATTAATCTTTGATAAAGTGACAAGAAATTCAAAATGAAGCAAGGAAAGCCTCTTCAACAAGAGCTGTTGGGACAACTGATCAACCACATGCAAATAAGTAAACCTGGACCTTCATCTAACACCATGCACAAAGGTCAAATTCAACTGGATTAAAGGCCTTGATATTAGACCCAGAACTATAAGGTATATAGAAGAACATGTAGGTAAAACACTCCATGACATTGAGACTAAAGACATCTTAAAGAGGAATCACACTGTCCAAATAAGCCAAAGCTGAGATAAACAAATAGAACTACATTAAACTGAAAAGCTTCTGCACCTCAAAGGAAACAGTGACTAGGATACAAAGGCCACCCATAGAAATGGGAGAAACTATTCACCCAATACCCATCAGATAAAGGGTTAATATCTAAGATATACAAGGTACTGACAGAAATTAGCAAGAAAAAAATCTAACCCCATCAAAAATTGAGAAATGAACAGACACTTTCTCAAAGAAGAAATACAAATGGCCAAAAGGCACATGAAATAATGCTCCACATCACTAATCATCACAGAGATGCAAATTAAAACAACAGTGAGGTACCATCTCACACCACAGAGACTGGCACACATCACAAAGAACAAGAACAATCAGTGCTGGTGGGAAGGTAGTGAGAAAGGAACTCTCATTCACTGCTGGTGGGAATGCTGTCTAGTCCAGCTTTTTTGAAAAAATATGGAAATGCTTAATCTAGGAACACAAAAACACAATACAAAAATGCTCTCTGCATGCCTATGTTCATTGTAGCTCTATTTATAATAGCCAGACTTTGGAAACAACCAAGATGCCCAACAACAGATGAGTGGCTAAAGAAACTGTGGTACCTATATACAATGAAATAGTATGCAGCTGTCAGGAAAAATGAAGTATGAAATTTTCTTATACGTGGATGGATATGGAAACTAATATGCTGAGTGAAATGAGTCAGAGGGAGAGATATAGTAACAGAATAGTCTCACTTATCTGTGGTATTCAAGAAAAAGACAGTATTGTAATAATACCCAGAGATAGTACACATGAGGGCTAGAAAGACCAGCCATGATATGAAGCTTACCACAAAGACTGTTGAGTAATTGTTGAGTTAGAGAAATAACCTCACCAACAATTATCATGACTATGGTAGTGAGTAAGCGAAATAGAATGCCTGTCTTGAAAAGAGGCATGGGGTGGGATAGGCAAGATATGGGGGACACTGATGGTAGGAAGGTTGCACTGGTGAAGAGGGGGTGTACTTTTTTTGACTGAAATCAACTACAACATGTTTGTGATCACGGTGCTTAAATAAATATATTAATAATTTTAGAAAATGGTAAAAAAAAGAAAGGACAATCTTGCAATTTTTTTGCAGAGCCTGTCAGCAACTTCATAGCAGGAGGCAAGAGGAGTTTAAATGGCCTTTAATCTAAACAGATATTTTTCTCAGCTTTGTGCTGACTGGGGCTCAAGATTTCACCTCACTTGATATCACATAGCATAGACTAGGGAAGTTTTTCTCCTGAATTCAGGATGTGAGACTACTGTTGGTGGATTAGGCAATGTTTCTCTCTGTTTTCCTTTGTTTAACCTTATCACTTTGTTTCTTTTCTCCCTTTCCCCTCCACTTTCCTGGGCTCTCAGCCTGCTCTGTTCTTGGGGAGAGTTCAGCCGGCTGGCATGCAAGCCACTGGCTTCTAGCCATGCTCTACTTCCATCTCATCAACATCTCCCTATGTGTGTTACTGACTTCATTTTCTTCATTTCTGCAGAAATCCCACTGCACCTACATTTCAGATATTAAGAGAATTTGAGACAACCTAAGAAGCCAGAGAGAACAGGGAAAGCTCAGGAGGTCGCACGGCCCTTCTGCTACCCTCCTGCTCCCTATAGATTACACTCTCCTCCATGCCCTGCTGACCCCTTCCTCACCAGGCTTTGCCCAGCACAGGCACTTGGCATGCCAAGAAGAGGAAAATGAACTCTCCTACACCTAGACTTTGTGCCTCCTAATTTTAGATAGTCCCCAAATCCAGAATAAGGATGCACTGCCCACAGCTTTACCCCAAAACATGGCTTCTGTGGATGCTGTTTTGCTTCCATGTTTGGACTTTGCTTTGGGTTTCTTATAGGAATAATGATAGTAGATAAGAGTGGGAAGATGATCTGGAGTCCTATGAATTTATAGACAGTGACCCACAGACACACAACATTTTACTTCTCCCTTTCAGTCTCTGTTGAGTCCTGTTCCTTTATGTTTCTGAAGCCCATGGCCATGAATTGCTTCTAACCTTGATGCAGGGTGAGGAGGGCACAAGTATTTGGGCTATGGTCTCCCTTAGCCTTGCAGGCACTGTCCATGATGATCAAGTATCTCTCTAGTCATTGAAAAAGAAGTCTGTACCCAGAATACCAGTTATTTTTCCTGACTCAGTAAATCCTATGAGGAGTCCAGTAGAAGGGAAAGAGTTATCAGAAAGGATAAGATGGGGCCAAAGGGATAGGACAGTATGTAGGACTCTTGCCTTGCATATGGGTGACTGTTTCAATCCTCAGAATCCCATATGGTTCCCCGAGCCCAACTAGGAGTGATCCCTAAGTGCAGAGCCAGGATTAAGCCTTGAGTACAGCTAGGCAACAATAGCAACAATAAAACCAAATAAATAATCTTAGAAAAAAGAAGGGAGGGAGCCCTTACATAAAGGGATAAAAAGGATGAGTATGCACCTAGAAAATTCACTTTGGTGTCACTGTTCTCAGAAACAGGAAATCCTGATACCAGCATATTCATGCCAGCCCAGGGTTGCTGGTGAGCTCAGGCTCTTTCTCTTGTCCTACACAGGCTGAAACAACATGCATGTTCCCGGAGGATCATGGTTGGTGATGGGAATAAGGTGTGGGAGGAGAGGAGGAAAAAGGTGTTTCCATCTCTTGTCTGCCTTGTATTACTTATACACCAGGCTTTTTTTTCTTTTTTGCCTTACCAAGCTTGTTTTGTTTGTTTGGTTTTTTTTGTTTGTTTTTGTTTTTGTTTTGCATTACACCTGGCAATATTTAGGGGTTACTCCTGGTTCTGCCCTCAGGAATTATTCCTGGTGGTTATCGGGGAACCTAGTGGGAAGCCAGGCATCAAGCTCAGGCCTTGGTTGGAAGGCAAATGCTCTATCCACTGTACTCCCTGGCTTACGGTTTTCTTTTTTGTTGTTTGGTTTCTTTAGTGCAACAAAATTTATTGCAATAAATTTAGAGAAATATAAGGGGAGAAAATGGGGTTATATGTTCAAGAGAGAACATGGGAAAAAGCCTGTATGAATATCAGTAGTTTGTACTGCTGTTACTTAAAGCAGATTCTAAAGGAGGGGAGAGAGAAAGACAGATGGACAGACATAGACACAGACACAGAGACAAAGAGTTCTTCTTTTCCAAACACTGGTTGAAATTGAGGCTTTGTTAAACTATTTCTCACTTGCCTTCTCTTAGGGTTCATTTGGAACCTCCTCCCCATCCCATGGAAGCTCTAGAATAATTCTGGTGACATCAGCTTTAGCTGTTTCAGCCAATTCCCTCTCCACTTGCCAGTGGTATGGGCTCCGGCATCATCAGGGGGCAACTCTGGCATTTATAAAGACATTGCAGGCAAATTCTAAAGCCGCTACCTTTGCTTTTAAAAATTAAACCTTTTGGGCACAGAGAGATAGCATGGAGATAGAGTGTTTGCCTTGAATGCAGAAGGATGGTGGTTCGAGTCTCGGCATCCCATATGGTTCCCCACTCCTGCCAGGGCTGATTTCTGAGCATAGAGCCAGGAGTAACCCCTGAGCGCTGCTGGGTGTGATCAAGAAGGAAGGAAGGAAGGAAGGAAGGAAGGAAGGAAGGAAGGAAGGAAGGAAGGAAGGAAGGAAGGAAGGAAGGAAGGAAGGAAGGAAGGAAGGAAGGAAGGTAGGAAGGAAGGAAGGAAGGAAGGAAGGAAGGTAGGAAGGAAGGAAGGAAGGAAGGAAGGAAGGAAGGAAGGAAGGAAGGAAGGTAGGAAGGAAGGAAGGAAGGAAGGAAGGAAGGAGGAGGAAGGAAGGAAGGAAGGTAGGAAGGAAGGAAGGAAGGAAGGAAGGAAGGAAGGAAGGAAGGAAGGAAGGAAGGAAGGAAGGAAGGAAGGAAGAAAGAAAGGAAGAAAGAAAGAAAGAAAGAGAGAGAGAGAAAGGAAGGAAGGAAGGAAGGAAGGAAGGAAGGAGGAAGGAAGGAGGAAGGAGGAAGGAAGGAAGGAGGAAGGAGGAAGGAAGGAAGAAAGAAAGAAAGAAAGAAAGAAAGAAAGAAAGAAAGAAAGAAAGAAAGAAAGAAAGAAAGAAAGGAAGGAAGGAAGGAAGGAAGGAAGGAAGGAAGGAAGGAAGAAGAAAAGAAAGAAAAGAAAGAAAGAAAGAAAGAAAGAAGAAAAAAGAAAGAAAGAAGAAGAAAGAAAGAAAGAGAAGAAGAAAGAAAAAAGAAAGAAAAGAAAGAAAAGAAAGAAAGAAAAAAGAAAGAAAGAAAGAAAGAAAGAAGGAAAAGGAAGGAAGGAAGGAGAAGAAAGAAGAAAGAAAGAAAAGAAAAGAAAGAAAGAAAAAGAAAGAAAAGAAAGAAAGAAAGAAAGAAGAAAAAGAAAGAAAGAAAGAAAGAAAGAAAGAAAGAAAAGAAAGAAAGAAAGAAAGAAGAGAGAGAAAGGAAGGAAGGAGGAAGGAAGGAGGAAGGAAGGAAGGAAGGAAGGAAGGAGGAAGGAAGGAAGGAGGAGGAGGAAGGAGGAGGAAGGAAGAAGAAGAAAGAAAGAAAGAAAGAAAGAAGAAAGAAAGAAGAGAAAGAAAGAAGAAAGAAAGAAAGAAAGAAAGAAAGAAAGAAAGAAAGAAAAAAGAAAAGAAAAGAAAAGAAAAAAGAAGAAAGAAAGAAAGAAAGGAAGGAAGAAAGGAAGGAAGGAAGGAAGGAAGGAAGGAAGGAAGAAAGAAAGAAAGAAAGAAAGAAAAAGAAAGAAAGAAAGAAAGAGAAAGAAAGAAAGAAAGAAAGAAAGAAAGAAAGAAGAAAGAAAGAAAGAAAGAAAGAAAGAAGAAGAAAGAAAGGAAAGAAAGAAGAAGGAAGGAAGGAAGGAAGGAAGGAAGGAAGGAAGGAAGGAAGGAAGGAAGGAAGGAAGGAAGAAAGAAGAAAGAAAGAAAGAAAGAAAGAAAGAAAGAAAGAAAGAAAGAAAGAAGAGAAAGAAAGAAGAGAAAGAAAGAAGAGAAGGAAGGAAGGAAGGAAGGAAGGAAGGAAGGAAGGAAGGAAGGAAGGAAGGAAGGAAGGAAGGAAGGAAGGAGAAAGAAAGAAAATTAAACCTCTCTATTTTGCTTCTTTTTGCAAAGCCATGAAAATCCTCAAACTTTATTTAATCCTTAATATTTTTAAATTTAAAAGTATTTTTGTTTGTTTTTGGTGCTGGGGACTAAACCTGGGACATCATGTGTGTAACAGCTGGACTTTGAAACAAAGATGAGACACATTATTCTGTTTTGTTTTTCGTTGGTTTTTTTTTTTTTACTCTACTAGCTAGTTTGGATTTATTGGGACACTCAGAACAAAGGTTTATTTTATTACTCCATAAAGAAAAAGCCATAATTTCCAAATTTGCTGTGCTGTTACACACTCTTTAGCAACCAAACCACAGAGTGACCCTTGATTATGGTCGTTCCCAGTAGACCCGAATCTAGATCAGATGTTGTAAGAAATGTGATGGAAGGAATTTGGGAAATGAAGCTCAACTCCTGACTCCCACACTCAAAGCTTATAATGCCACATTTTATTATTCCATTTTATACTCAATTTAGTTTTACTTTGTTTATAGACATGGAAGTCTCTTTGTCCTCGAAACATCTGACCTACTAAATATTATGCTGAAGATAGCATTTTGGAGCAGAAGAGAGAACTGGGAGAACCTGGATGTCACTCCATCAGCCCCTTTGTCTTTCCCACATTTTCAGTCCCCTCTTGGGGACTAGAGATTGCCCAAGAGCCACAATATAGCTTGGGGAGTCATATTTTAGAAAATTCCCAATGCCACTCTCACTTAGAGCAGCAATCAAGGAGAAAATCAGAGAAGTGGGTTGACTCGCAAGCCAAGAGAGAGGGTCTTTCAAAAAGGAGTCTCCTTTACTAAAAAATAAAATGTTTCAAAAATTGGCTTTTCCTCTAACAGTTCTCCCCATTTTCCACCTAAGCCAGAGAGAGTAGCCAGTCCATTCATCACTCAATACCTTTACCTTCCTCTAGACCCCAGACCCCAGACCTTACTCTGTGACATTTCTGAAATGACTTTCTGGCCTACATTTAGAAACCACTTTTAATTTTATCTTATACAGGCAAATTCAGAATTTGATGATATTGTTACTTTTCTCCATTTCCTCAGAATGGCTCTAGTCAGGGGCCAAACTCTGTCAGACTTTGGCAAACATCTCTCCTCTTTTCTTAGGCCTGTGGGACAAGCTCTGGCAAGTCCAGAGAAGGGGTGGCCTCGCCCTGTTCTTTACCCTATCATCTCTTCATCTGACCTTTTTGTGGTGCCTTCTTATTCTCTATAACATGTGTTAAATAGAAGTGATCCTATGAGTTCTGTGAGCTCTTGTAGACAATTATTGAGGAAGTGGGTATGGAGACATTTGATGTGCGGCCCAGTTAGACAGAAGTAGGGTGACTTGAGTTCTACTGCTTGTGATTGGTGTCTAAAGTGGAAGCAGACTGGTGAGATGAAGACCTTTACATGTGGATCTGCTCTAACTCTGGTTAGTGGCAAGAGTGTTAAACTTTAAGAAGCCCAGCTGGTATGTGGCAAGTTGGAGAACTCGTGTAGCTGACCTTTTCAACTGCATAAAAACACATTTGGTGTCAGAGTGTGACTAGAATATTCTCAGTTGAAGAGCTTTTCATTGAAGTCTTTGAATGTTTCATGCCATTACCTTCTGGCTTGTAGAATTTATGCTAAGAAATTGGCTGAATATCTTATGTGGCGTTCTTAATTGGTATTTATTTGTCTTATTTCTTTCTGTCATGTTTTAAATTTTTATTGTATCCGGGGCCAGCGAGGTGATGCTAGAGGTAAGGTGTCTGCCTTGTGACTGCGGGTTTGATCCCCCGGCATCCTATATGGTCCCCCCAAGCCAGGGGCAATTTCTGAGAGCTTATCCAGGAGTAACCCCTGAGCATCAAATGGGTGTGGCCCGAAAAACCAAAAAAAAATTTTTTATTGTATCCAATGTAAATTACAAGTCTTTCACAGTTATATTTAAGATACATCGTGTCAGCGAAGTAGGGTCATTCCCATCACCAATGTTGTCCTCCCTCCACCCCTGTTCCCAGCATGCTTCATATACCACCCCCCTTGCCCACTGGACTGCTAGTGTAATAGGTCCCCACTTGATGTAGTTTGGGTTATCTTGATTCTGTTGTTGTTGACTTTGGGTTTGGTATTTAAATATGATCATTTTATTATTTCCACTCAATGTTAGTATTTTTTTATTTTTGGGTCACACCCAGTAGCGCTCAGGGGTTACTCCTGGCTCTACCCTCAGAAATCACCCCCAGCAGGCTCAGGGGACCATATGGGATGCCAGGATTTGAACCACTGTCCTTCTGCATACAGGGCAAATGCCTTACCTCTGTGCTATCTCTCTGGCCTCTCAATGTTACTTTTATCTGTTTCTTTTCCTTGTTATTTTAATTTGCTGTGTCTCCACTTGTGTTTATTATTGGAACATATCCTTCTAGATCTATTTCCTTAGTTTGGGGGAAGTTATGTAATATTATTTTTTTAAATAAAATAAAAAAACTTTTCCCAAAAAAGTATGACTAGAGCAGAAAAGTGAAACACTGGTTTTCCATCCTTATAGTTACAAATAAAACTATGTCACTCACGGATTTAAATCTGCTGCACCCAAGACCTACATGGTGATATAGACCCCAATTGATTCTCCTGTCCCAGGCAGCTCTTTTTTAAATTTATTTTTAATACATATCTTTATTTAAGAACCATGATTACAAACATGTTTGTAGTTGGGTTTAGGCAGCTCTTATTTAATAATTGTACTTCGTCTATCTTCCTCTGTCCCTTAAATATCCCATT